>NW_026623310.1:746172-838821 GCF_030028575.1 Malurus melanocephalus
GGGGGGTGCAGAACAAGGGGCGCGAGCGCACGTGATGCGAAGGGCGGGCGGGCAGCGTCCAATCGCGGCACAGTCTCCCGGCTTTGGTCCCGCCCTGATCCTGCCCCTTCCCCGCATGGTATTCTGGGACGTGTAGTCCGGGCGGGTGGCGGCTCCGCTTGTGGAGAGGCTGTCCGGCCGCGGGGTTCCAGCTCGACGCCGTGCGCTGTGGGGCTCCGGGAGGTCCCCGAGGTTAGTGGGGAGGGTGTGATAGTGCTGCACATACAGAGTCGCAGAATGGGTCCGGTTGGAAGGGAACACAGTGGTCATCCAGTCCAACCTCCCTGCTCAAGCAGGGCCAACTCATAGTASAGGATTGTGTCCAGACRGTTCTTGATATCTCCAGGGAAGGAGACTCCACAACCTCTTGGGGCAATGCGTTTAAGTGTTTGGCCACCTGCACAGTAAAGGAGTTCTTCCTCATGTTCAGGTGGAGCTTCCTTTGCATCAATTTCAGCCCGTTGCCCCTTGCCCTATTGCTTGACACCACCAAGAAGAGCCTGGCTCCATCCTCTTGGCTTCAGGGACTTAGAGCCATTGATGAGGTCCCCTCTCCATCATCTCTTCTTGAGGCTGAGCAGACCCAGTTCCCTCAGCCTTTCCTCACCAGAGAGATGCTCCAGTCCCTTAATCATCATTGTCACCCTACCCTGGACCTGCTCCAGGAGCTCCCTGTCTCTCTTGTGCTGAGGAGCCCAACACTGGACGCAGAACTCTGGATGTGGCCTCAGCAGGGCTGAGTAGAGCAGCAGGATCACCTCCCTCAACCTGTTGGCAATGCTCTCCTTAAAGCATCCCAGGATTCCATTGGTCTTGTTAGCTATGGGTTTGTCCCCCCAAATGCACCCTGTGGTGACACCACCGGCACAGCTCATGCACAAAGTGGCCTCAAGCAGCTCTGCAGGCAAGGCTGTGTCATGGGTCTGCTCTGCACCTCCCTGTGCCCCCCATGACTGCTCTAACATTGCTGCACACTGCCTGGGAAATGTCGTTGCACGACACGCACCTAACAAATCCAGGTGTTTTGGGAATCCTCAAGTCCCCTTTGGTGAGCCTGCCATTCAAGCAAGCCCTACATGGAAGAAGCAAATCCAGCGCCTTGCCAACATGCCCTTCATGTCACGCGTGCACTGCCAGCTGGGGTCTTGTACCTACTGTAATGCAGAGCACAAAGGGTCTCTGCCAGTCCAACAAGTTATCCCAAAACTGTCAAAATTATTGCACCCCCATGTGCAGCTCTGGGRGTGGCTGGACAAATTGAAATTAGATCCATGACCTCCAGATCAATGGTAGCCTGGGCACAGCAGTTTGGATCAAATACACTGCATTGAAGTCACGCCTGGAATTTTCCTGGTGGGAAAGAGGATTTATGTGGGTGATGTAGTTGTAGACAGTGGTAAGCAGTGATCTAACACCTTGCATAAAGCAGAGTATTATCCAAGAAAACCAAAACCCCAAAATAATGAAAACATGTAACGTTCAAATTTAGCTCATACCACATGAGGTTCTGTAACAGATCCTTATAGCAACATATAAGCTTTTCACAGACCTCTTTCAGAGTCTCTCCCTCTAATGGATAGCTCAGCTTTTCATTTGCCTTCCCCCAACCCCTCTTCATATCATTCAAGTGGCTGTAACTTGTACCTCACAGCTCTGGCAAAACAAGGCTTGCAGCCTGATGCAGATGAGTAAAAATCTGGAAGCCTAATGCTCATTCTTACTGTCACTGAGCTGCATGCCTAATGTTCTTATCTGATGGATCAATAGAGCATTTCCATCTCTCTCTGAGTAGTTTAAGCTCTCAATACACTTTGCTCCATGCCTTTTTCCACCAGCATTATCTGGGTGTGCTGCACCATTGTTGCTAGAAGTGGAAGAGAAGAAGGAGCCAGAAGTAGGTAAAGCCACTGCTGTAGCCAGTGTTTGTCAGAGATGGCTTCTACGCTCTGTCACGTGGAAGGAGAATTGTCACTCTGTCACCCTGTACATTGGAAGGAGAATTGGCTCCAACTGTTCAGCTGTCTTCAGGAGAACAGCTCAGGTAGATTCAGCAGCTGAGAACTTGGTTTTACCCTGCATGGAAGGTGGCTGTAGCTGCCAGCTGTGGCTGACTCAGGCCTGCTAGAACAGCAGTGCAATGCCAATGGGATYGCTGCTAGGCAGGGCTGTTGCAGTTCTCCTCTGCAGGAGTTGCTCACCATTGCCAGGAACAAAAGGCTATTGTTCAGCATCACTCAGCATAATCTGAGAGGTAAAAGGAAAACTTGAAACTAAAAATATTAAGTGTCTCCAGGCTGGGATAACTCAATTTACCAATCCATAAATCTATACCCATACCACTAGGTAGGATTTATAGATTCAGTGGCTTTTTCTTTCCCATTTCTTCTTTGAGATAAGCCTTCCAAATTTTCTCTAGTGCATTTCATTAGTCCTAGTAGACACTCAGGAACCAAACTAAACTCTTTGACAGAGCTACATGGAAGTTTGTTTGGGTTTGCTGCCTGAATAAAGCCTTCATGGTGGAGCTCTTGACTTGGTAATTGAAGTTGCACATACTAAGAGAGAAAACATTTTGATGCAGTTAATCAAATACTACTTTTTGTCTCTGTAATTAACAGACACTATTAAAACATAGGGAATCACTACTCTGCTACTTTGAAAACAGAACAAACCGTGTGGATCAGAGTGGCCATTCTTCATCATTCTACATTATTTATATKAATGTGTTCTTGTTGCCAAGACCTCTGAGATATGTGTCAGGGCCGCAAGCACATTTAAAGGATTCACTAAGCCTGAGCAACTCCCTGTGTTCCATTTCAGCCTTTTATCCCAGTGATGCTGCAAGGGTGCCAGTCTCAATCTCCACTGCAGCCCTGGCCCAGATGTGGGGGCTGGCGTCCTGGCTGGGTGATGGAAAAGGGTGAAGGGGAGCAAAAGAGGGTGGTTAGGGCCACCAAGGTCTGCGGGTGCCATCGGGGCCCTGACAACATAAACTCTGTAGTTTAAAGAGCTATGATGAGGAAAGATGTTTCATAATTCCAAGATATGGGACGTAAGAACTTTTACTGAACAGAGTTGAGTAGTGCTTGTTTCTGGGATGACCTGTTGGCTTCAGCAAAATTGGATGAACCCAATGAATATTGCCATATTTTGGGAAGTGCACGTGGTCACCTCAGGAGTTCCACCTGCAGTACCTGAATCAGAGGTCACTCACCCTGTGGTAGACAGTCACTTGCTCTTTTGCAGTCAGTGATTTTTTTTCTGAATCCACCAGTCAACAGCACTGCAGGAAAACCAGCATGTGCAAAAAATTTAATGAACCTGAGTCACGTTCTTGCTGGCAATCCCTCCAAGAAGGATCGGGGAGATTTAGGTGCAGTGCTTTAAGATGCAATCCCACCCTGCTAATGGATGTTAGAAAGCGAGGCTGAAGAGAYTAATAAAACATGTGTCAGCTCCTCAGTCTCTCCTCGTGTTCACAGCCATGGACAGCTGAAGCCAAGACCTTTGGGGTGGAGGAGCTATGCATGCCTTCCCAGCAGAGGAGCGGGGGTCTGGCAAGGTGGGATCATCTTGAAACACTGCTGCTGACTTGGCTGCAAACCACATGTCAAGAAGAGTCTGTAAAATCATGCAACCTGTAATCACAGAAAGGTACAAAGATTGCTACTTTAGCTTAAGTGGTTACCGAAAGCTCTCATGGGTCTCACACCTTGTTTGCCCACCTCAGAATGGGACACCTGAGCACCTTTGACCTGCAATGCATGACAGCTGTAACCACATGTTATCAGAGCAACAGAAAGCCTTTTTGCCCAACAAAATCACGCTGTTCTTGTGCTCTCTCTAACTCTCAGCAGACTTTGACTTTCATGCCTTGCCCTCTAGTACCTTTAGAAACTGGCATAGGCTCAGGCACCTGCATGGCTGTGGTCCCTGCCCAGATTCCCTGTCACTGTCCCACCATACGTACAGGTCTCCAGCAAGTGGCTGAGCAATTTCTTGTTGGGTGTTGCTCTCTTACAAACAGGGAGGAGTAACACCTAAAGCAAATTAAAGCAATGTCTCTGACACTCATTTTCCTCAAGGTACGTTTTTGGTGAGACCATTAATGCATGTTTGCAGTTCCCTCCATCACTGAAGCTAAAAATTTGTCTTAATTTGTTATGTTCTTATCTCATCCCAGCTAAGGATTACTAATGACTGTGAGCTAAATCCTGGGAGACACTCTAGCTTTGCCAAAAGCAGCCAGCAAATGCCTTGAGAACTAAGAGGTAACATGCACTCCAGGAGAGATGATATGGATCCACTGAAGAGAAGCCCATGGTAAGTTGCTGTGTTGCAAGATCCACAACTCCCAAGGTCAGGAAACTCCTAATCTGAAAACAGTTGAAACACTGGGAAAGTGCTGCAGGGAGTATCACTTTTTTTCTTACGCTTTTCTTAATACATTCATTTGCTGGTGACTGTTGGAGATGCAACAGTGTTACTGAACTCTTGTTAAGACACGTTTTTGGTCTGATCCACAGGGGTCCTTACATTCACAGCAGGAAGTTATTGCTCAGTGAACCATGTGAGTGTGAATTTGATACCCCAAGTACTCCAAGAGTACAGCGCGGTCCTCCAGTTTCAAAGCAGTAGGTTATGGGTGTCACCTGACTGTCCTGGCGCTGCTTTGTCCCTTTCATGCTGGGGTCTGGGTTCTCCAATCAACCACCCTGGAGGCAGCTTACCTTGTGCCAGACTCCAGTCTGAAAACAGCTGCGTCTTTTTGAAGAAAACTGCATCCCTAGGTTTGGATGGTGCACACAAGGAAACACTCTCTGGCTGCAGTTGGGCTATGCACCTCATCAAATTGGCTCTCTGATGTAGTATCCTAGTCTTTCAACAGTGTCTCAGTAGACCTGGCAGTCTGAAATATTTCTCTGCAGCAGAGCACCTTATTCCACTGCCCATAGGGAGCATGGTCAATGGCACTTTGCAGAAAAAAGCAGCTCCTGTGAGCTCTCAGGGGCTGTGCAGGTARAGGGCTCCGGGCCTTCCAGGACCAGTCCCAGAGAGCTGCCCTTTCTGTTGGGAAAAGCCACTTCTGGGGCAACACAAAGCACTGGTGAAGGAACTGGCATGAGGCTGGCTTTGGGAAAACCAGTGAACTGCCCAGGGTCAGGATTTACGAGTGCTTCATTATCTGCAGATGAGGAACAGAAGCATTGAGGGAGCAGCTGGATGTCTGCTATCATTTTCAGAGTCTGGGGGACGTTGTTAGTGAAGGAGGAGCTGTAAAACCTCTGGCTATTCATAGGTCCTCTGTGTTCTGCCCAAGGTAAGTTGCTGTTGCAGCATCTTTTTTCATGCTTTGACTGGGAGAATTCAGTTCTGCTCCTTCTGGTTCAGAGCATCATTTTCCTCCTCTGCTCTTCTCAGAGGAAATCCCAGAGCAAGTGTGCAATAAGTCCTCATCTCCTGTTCTTTCCAGTTGTCAGACAGCTCCACACAAGAGCTGCTGTTGCGGGTGATAGCAGGGTGGGCATGAGGTAGGAGCTTCATGGACAAGGATCCACTGCTATGGTACCTAATCACGAAGAGCTCGGGTAGGTCCCAGGTCATGTCTGGGTCCAGACCAGAGAGTTCTATGGCCAGGTACAGAGATAGCTGCAATGTAGCTCAGGCAGAGACCAAGGGCAAAACCCCTGCTTAAAACTAGTGCCTGAGATAAAGGGAGTCCTTGCCAAGGCTCCTCACAGCTTGTTCTCAAACAGCTCTTTGATTCAAGCCCAGGCAGCTGCACTGTCAAAGCTGGCTCTGGGCCCAGGCAGCCCAAGCTCCCCACCTGGAGCTGAGGACATCCCTTTCTCCTGATGTCTGAGCTCCAGGCAGCCACGGAAGCCGGACGGGTCATGGATATTCACACCAGCTTTTCCAAATTTAAGGCAGATGATGATCAGGAGTCAGAAAGTCATCCTGCTCAGAGGATCTAAGCAGGACTCTTGAGATACTGTTKGCAGAACCATGGATCCACTACCCTCCTCGCTTTGGCCTTGAGATGCAGGTGCTCAGGAGGCTGAGCTGGGCTGGGGTGTGCTATGCTACAAAAAGCAAAGCCTGATGGGCTCACTGTTTTTCTGTAAAAAATGTTTTGTGGAAATGGCTCTGGGCAGTCTTCCCCATGGCCCAGAGCCTTTGGCACCGGCAGCCCAAAAATGCTCTGGTTGAAGCCCAGTCCAGAGCCAAAAAGGGCCRGGAAATCACTGGCAAAGGCAATGTTGCAGCTGAAGGAGACATCAAAGGAATGCAATTTACAGGAAAGGTCCCTGAGGACCTGGGGAGTGACTGTTGGCAGGATGACTCTCTCAGTTTATATTTCAAACTGGATAATCCAATTGGCATAATTGGGAGTTCTGTTTTATTGTTGTGGCCCTGCACCTGCAAGCCCTACCATGATGTTCTCCCATGAGACGTGATGGCCACCAGTGTGAGAATCACTGTCTTTTTCCTCTTCCTATTCCCTACCTCACTGCATCCTCTAGGCAAAAGAGCTCCTCAAAGTCTTCATGCAAGCTCTCAAGACTGTGGCCAGAGGAGAATGTCACAGTGGTTGAGGAAAAACCTGTCTTGGGAGCCCCTGGGACTCACATCAGTTACCCAAAGGCCCTGTACTGCATCCTGAAAGAGTCATGGGGCAGATGAAGGTTGCTGCTCTCTATCTGTGAGATGACCACTGGGATCACGGAGACAATGGTCAGTATCACTTGCAACAGGGTGCTGGTGTTGCACATTTCTGTGTGGTCACAGTGTGTGCACAAGATGGACAGTTCAGAGCTGGGTATGCTGGCCAGGCCTCATGTTGGTGACATTCAGCAGGGGACAGGCAGCTCTGCTGTCACAGCCCACTCCTGACAGCTGCCAGGACGCTTGCCCATGGCCTGTTCTCCCCAGAGGTATTGAAGCTTCTGCAAGCCAGCCTGCCCATCCACCTCAGGGCTTCAGTTGAAGCATGACACACAGGAGAGCCCTGGTTGGCTCTGGTTGGTCTCTCAAAGACAATCCAGACAGGACAATTTTAGTGAACACTTACTAAGTCTGTGGAGTGCTGGCAGACTGCCAGGTCAGGCCTCAACTTGCAAACTCCCTTGTGCTGACAACCCCGAGCAATGAGAAGTTTCATGGAACCAGGGAATATCTTGCATTGGAATGGGCCCACAAGGATCATCAAGTCCAACTCCTGGCCCTGCACATCAGACAGTGTCTTGTATTCTGGCAGCATGAAGAAACAGATGGCTTTTCTCTTGCAGCCTCCAATTTGGTGGCACTGGAGGATCACTTCTGAAATAAAGTAACTGCAGTTTTGGAGCTCTGTGAGTGGGGTGACCTTCATCACTTCAAATCCATCATGAGAAGCCATACTGACAGTTGCCTAAACACCACAGTGCTGGGGCACTGATGCTTTGAAGAGGTGATGAGTGAGACAGAACAGCTGATATGGGGATGGGAGAGGGCAGTTTGATCAACCATAGTCAGATGTGTTTAGCTGGCACAGATGCGAAGAACAGCACATTACCATCAGTAACTGGGCTTCCATGGCCAGGTTTTGGTAGCAGGGGGGATGCAGGAGTGGCTTCTTTGAGTGGCTGCCAGAAGCTTCTCCCACGTCTTACAGAGCCAATGCCAGCTGGCTCCAAGATGGACTCGACAATGTCCAAGGCTGAGGTCAGCAAGGACAACAAAAACACCTCTGGGACAGCAGATTTAATAAGGGGGAAAAACTCGYGGGAAATTGCCGCTGGAGAGTGGAGTGAGAATGTAGAAGAGGAACRACTCTGCAGGCCCCAATGCCGGTGCAGAAGGAAGGGCAGGAAGTGCTCCAGGTGCCAGAGCAGAGATTCCCCTGCAGCCCCTGGGGCAGCCCATGGTGAGGCAGCTGTGCCCCTGCAGCCCAAGGGGGTTCATGGCGGGGCAGAGGTCCACCTTCAGCCCCAGGAGAAGGTGGATGCTCGAAGGAGGCTGTAACCTCATGGGAAGCTCATGCTGGAAGACTCCTGGCAGGACTTGAAGGTCTGTGGAGTCCTGGCAGGTCCTGCCAAGGACCCCCAAGGGGACCCATGCTGGAGCAGTCTGTTCCTGTTTTTATAATTATTCTCTCTCTCTGTGTGTAATAGCTTGTCTTCCTGCAGATACAAGAAAGTGCAGTTGTATGTGAATCTGGAACATGGGATACTTGCCTTTGTGTTCTTTGCTGGAAGAATTCTCAGCTGTACTTATGGTTTTGGTACCAATACAGACCCACTACAGCTGGCTACCATCATCTCCTGCTCCTTTGAGAAGATATTCTGCATATTTAAATCCTGAAAATACATTTGGTACCAGACTGTTATGAACAATATAGAATATCCTTCTTGTTTCAGTAACCATAGTTTGTAAGAACTCACCAAGGTGGTGAGTCTCTGTGCTTACAGAGTGAAGTTGGTTTCACATGATTATTGGCAGAAGTGTCAATTTTATTTTAAAACCTCCTGTGATCTGATCTCAGGATCTATTTGGATCTCCAGTCCCCATGGCAATAGCTGCTCAAATCTGAAAATAACAATGTGCACAGCTATTTTGACTGAATAAACCAGATGCCACGTATGCATAGGGCTAAGCTTAATGGTGTGTGCTTGTGGGGAGAGGGGTTCACTTCAGTGATAAACGTAAACAGCAATTTTCCAAGTGCGCCTAGAGATCTGCTCTGCTTGGTCAGGTGTGTCAAGTGAGGGAGTGACATCTTTATATTGTCACTTTTTAAAGAAGACCTGCATTCACCCCTTTGAATGGCTTTCTAATGATACCTCATGTGGTGTACGTGCACGGGGAACCCATAAGGCATCACTCTTCCCAGCAAAAAAAACACTGGAATGGTGCCTTGCAAGAGGGGAGGGGGAAAAATACATTCTAGGTTCATTTGGGTAGTCACATATTCCCCATACAAAGATTTATTCACAGGATCTGTAGCTAGTGATGTGCATTGACTTCAGAGATACCAGCTTCTTTTTGGGAAAGAGAAAAACAATGAAAGGAGAGAAACAGAAGGGAAAGGAAAGTTCATCCCCATGATCAGCTGAGAGGACAAGGTGCAGGAGGTCTCCAGAGGAGAGTCCTCCGCTAAGCATCCTCTCTGGTGACATCTATCACCTCTGTGCAGACAAATTTCCCATGGTAAGTATATGGGTTTTTTTTTTTTTCAACCCACTCAAACTCACTGCTGGTTGGACTCAGTGAACTTAGAGGTCTTTTCCAATCAAAATGATTCTGTGATTCTATATATGATTATAAGATTCTGTTATTTTGTTAGGTTCTTTAATGTAAGCTGAGAACAACAGCCCGGGAATAGGAAGAGAGATGGAAAAAGAAGGGAAGGGAAGGGAAGGGAAGGGAAGGGAAGGGAAGGGAAGGGAAGGGAAGGGAAGGGAAGGGAAGGGAAGGGAAGGGCAAAAGAAAACTAATCAGGAGTGCTGTAGTTCCTACTTCACTGCTTGTCTCCAGCAACAGTGGATTTAAAGTGCAACTTCTGAGTGTTGGCAATGCTTTATCTAAGCTAAAGCATGACAATGACAGCATAGCATGAACAAAAAATGTGAGTGTGGAGTCACTGAGAGGGGAGGGAGCCTTCTGTAAGCAATTGTTTGCAGATAGTTTTATGATGATTCAAAGCAGTTGATGTAAAATCTGGCTGAGTTGACTGGGAGTCAGCCAGCCTACTGTGGCTACTAAAAGTTAGCTGATACGGTATTTTACACCAATTGTTTTAGGTGAGGAGAGGGGTGATGCCTTTTGGGGCTGATCCTGCTCCCCGAGGCTCCCACCATGTGCTAGTATGGGTGGTTGGCAGGCTAGTTGTGAACTAGGTCAGAGAACTGATCCATGGGAAAAGGAGAGGGAGGTGTTTGTGGTGTTTTTTTTTTTTCTTTTCCCAGGCTGTTTTTCCTGCCCTTAGCTAGCTACTAAGTGAGAAACCACCAGGGCCTCACAGAAACCCTCCAGCAG
The DNA here is from genome assembly GCF_030028575.1 of Malurus melanocephalus. Classification (NCBI taxonomy): domain Eukaryota; kingdom Metazoa; phylum Chordata; class Aves; order Passeriformes; family Maluridae; genus Malurus; species Malurus melanocephalus. The sequence goes on from NW_026623310.1 coordinate 756,229, forward strand.
ACCTGCAGCAATGCAGCTAAGTATTTCCCCAGCTGCCAAGGTAAATACAAGCAGTGAGGRAAAACAACAGTGGTAAACCCCAAAACCCCGCAAGCCTCCTTCATCCACTTTGGAAAATGGTGGTGACAGGAGCCTCTCTTTGGAGGGAATCCTGGGCAGATCCCCTCAGGGAGCCCCTTGGCAGACCCACATGCTCCCTCCAGCCCCTTGGTGGGAGCATCACTCACTTTATGAAACACTGAGCTGCACATCACCATGTTCCTCGTCAACACTCAGCCAGCTCATATTAAAACAAGAGAAAGGCCAAGTGAATGAGAAACTGAAAGCCTCCCTTCTGGCTATGGGGAATTCCTTCCCTGGCAGCAAACTGGTGCCAGATCTACCAAAATTCCTGAYAGCTTTCTCTCCTTCCAGATAAGAAATGAGAGTTCAGATAATTATCTCAGTGCCAYAGATTTTAATTTTTTCAAACAGTGTTGCATAGAGCATAGTTGGTGAATCCCTGGCATGGCTTTGTCAGTGTCAAAGGAATAGGGCTTCCTTGTGTTTGAAGAGAYAACAGTGCCCCAGGCTACAAAAGATAACTGTGCTTTTTAATTTAATCCTACAGCCATGACAGCAGTGCAGGGGGTTTCTGCTGCAAATATGTTCAACCTGCATTGACTGATGGCTGTAATATCTGAAACCCAGTAGGTTGCTTTGGGGAAAGTGCCAGAATAAGCATCTTTTGCTTGCTACAGAATCTCAGAAGACTGAGATGCAGTCAGATGTAAATACCTGGTTTGGTGGATAATAAATTTGGGGTTCTGTTCAGACTCTTCCTAGGTGCTGGTGGTGATTTACTGATAATTACAGTTACATTTTTGTAACTGTATTTTGTGTATCAAACACTGGGAGTATACATTTGGGTTCTAAACTGGAGGGGAAATCCTTGCAGATTACGAGCAGGAAAGAAGACCATGCACCCTTCACCTTCCTTTTACATTTAACTTTTACATTTAACAGTTAAGGCAGACATTATAAGATTTCTGTGTAGATCATTATAAACTGCATGGGTAGGGACCAGAGTGGAACATGATTACATTTTTTAAATCTAGTAGAAATGCAATGCAGGACAACAAATGCAGCTACTAAAACTTCATGTGTTAGACATATCTGACTGATATTCACATTATTTGGAGCTATAGTTTTTGGATGTTATTTACAGCATTAAAAAAGTAATAAATCCCTCATAGTGAGTATTTTTTAGCATCTACGTTTCAGTTCACTCCCCAGAACGATGCCAAGARGTAAAACAATGAATTATAGGGCAGMTTCCTTTCATCAAGTCTCCTTAATTGCATTTCTGGCAGATCAGTAGCAGACCCCTACAAAGGGCAGCCAATGTGATGAAAGACGTCACAGTGATGAGCATGTGAAACGCCAGCAGCAACCTGGATAACTGTCACAAGCACAGAACCAAAMCAGCCTATTGCAGCAGTGATTTCCCAGGGTACCAGCCCTGTCTGTGGCTCAAGGAACAGCTTTTTAACTCACCTGTGAGAAACTAAAAACTGGGGACAAGAACCACAGAAGATGCCTGCTGCAAGTGAAGCAGAGGCCATACATTGGACTGCTTCAGACCTAAACTGGCTGCCACCCTTTCTTTCCTACACATCCTTCAAAAAAATGGGAAATGCCGTGTCAGTCCCTTTCTGAGTGCTGCCCATGGGTTTTAATTACTGTTTCTCTCTGAAGGCMCAGTGTCTGCTCTGCTCCTTGATCTGCTGTGAACTTAATGACACCAGGGACCCTTTTTTGTCACCTCGGCAGACCCCACACTCTCACCATTCTCATCTGCGGTGTTTTTTTTGCAGGATTCAGCAAGCTCATGCCCTAGTCCTACACATTGCTTCTCAAGGAGCAGGGRCCCAATACAGGGAAGAACCCAAATAGGGAGCAAGTAATTTGTTTTMCAAACATCTTCTTTTGTCTTTAGATTTAGCAGGCAAGGGTCTTGTAAAGAGCATGGGCAACCAGTTCAGTTGCATTTTGGTCTCTTCATGGTGAGTTTGTTTGGTGTGGGGTTTTTTTTATGGACCAGTCTGATGGATCGCCATAGCAATTTTTCCTTGGAAATATGGGAATGACTTTGTTACTACTGGACTGTTGCCTTTCCCTTGCCTACCTTTCCTTTCTCCAGCTTCTTGAAATGAATGGGGCTATATGTGAGAAATCACATGCTCTGGCATAGAAATGCCTGATCTCAACTCAGCTTACCCATATCAGAAGCAGATTTAAGGCAAATCACAAGAGTGTCCCCTTTGCTTTCAGAATTGATTTAAACTGCGGAGAAAGTAGGAAGATTAAAGATTAAAATGTCTCTTTTAGCCACTGCCAGCCTGCCTGAACAAGAAACGTGGGTGCTATGGGCTGCACCCATCACCTTCAGCTTCTTAACACAGACTGTGGGGTCAAAGACCTTTTAAATATCCTTGACCCAGCAGAAAAGCACATCCAAACCACGAGATTATTGGCCATGAATCACAAATCCATTATTTTAAAGACAAGACGGTGTCCTTGGAAATTGCTGAGGGACACAAGTCATCCTTTTAAAATTCTCTGTAGCTCCTGTTGCAGTGCAGAATGACAAGGTTGAAACGCTTGCTGAATGAGACACCAAAGCGGCTTTGCAACAGCGCCACTGCCTCGATGCCCGAGTGTCTCCTGGTGACTGACATGGCCAACTGCTGACCATGTCGGATTTTAGGTGAGCCCATAGAGTTATAGAATCACAGAATATTCTGTGTTGGAAGGGATCCACAAGGATCATCAAGTCCAGCTYTTAAGAGAGTGACCCATATAGGGGTCAAACACACAACCTTGGCATTATTAGCACCATGCTTCAACCAAATGAGCTAATTTCAGGGAAAACATTGGAAAGMAGGACTTGTTTCTGGTGCACAGCAAAATACCAGCATGTCTGAGAAAAAAGCAGGAAAAAGCTACTGTATGTTTGTGTCTCTTCTTTGGGTGACAAAAAATAAAGTTGGACAAAAATCACACTGGTTTTCACTATTTTGATTACTATTACTTTTCTTCAGTAAGCTGAGAACTTGTGGTTTACCCAAAAGAAAAGGAACTTTTCCAGGTTTCCACACAGCCATGGATCCTTCTTCAGATGGTGCCCTAAAAAGCATTACCTTCTCCTCTCAAGTTTTCTCCCCATGAGCACTAGGGTGTCTGCCCAGACAAAGGTTCCAATGGCCCAGGTCACTAGGCAGGACATGGAGCATGGAGTCCATCCCAGGTCCYCAGCAAAGTCACCCTGCCATCAGAAGGGGGACCATGGCCTGGGCTGTGTCTCTGCACGTGTGTATCTCTCAGCTGCCTGGATAAACCTATCAGCCCAGAGCACTGTAATGCATTTCCTTGATGGATAATTYCATAACATCATCCTGAGGCAGCCTGACACCTGTAATTGGCTGGAGGAACAGATATTGCTTTGGAAAGCGACTCAGCAGTGGAAAGAAGGGTATTTTTCCCTCACACTTYTTCTCTCTGCCTGGTCACAGTGGGTTATTTGACAGTTGTTTAACCTAGCTAGTGAGTAATCGGTTTTTTTTTTTTGAGTAAACCCAAGTTGAAATCAAAGAAAACCGTATGATCTTAAGGCTGTGGTATAGAAGGGAGGAGAAGAGGGCAAGGCTGTGTAAAATGACACTGTCTGAGAAAATCACAGGGATTTAACTGCTTACAATCCCATTAGGCTTGTGCTGAAGAAGGCAAATCTGGTTTAAGTGGAGAAGGGTTTCTGAAGGCTCTGCCACCACAGCGAGCCCGGAGCAACTCCACTGATGCTTACAGTGGACACCCAATACTTGCTGGGGTGGCAGCTACTGCCCTGCCCTGCCTTAYTTGTTCCTATGGCTGGTCCCCCTATCCTGTCCCAATCACCATTATTTGGATGCAACAGAGCATTGCCCCAGAGCTGGGAACTTCCACCCCAAGGATTTATAGTGCTGTCTTGTCCTCTGCTGTGTGCCAGGGAAGAGGGCAAACCCTCTGGGCGGCCAGTTCTGGGCCAACATGGTAGCCTGGGATGTGTCATGTTGGCTGTGAGGTGCCACATGGCTGTCCCCAAAGGGCATTGCTGTGGCCTGCTGCAAAGGGAGACGACTGGCAGAGCTTAAGGCTTATGAGAAAACATGGATTCCTGAAATGATGTGATGGGTCATGCCAGGTCCCAAGATGTCGGCTTGGGTGAGCTCTGACAGGTTTGTGCAGGTATGAGGAACATCACTGCTCGTGTAGGGGTGTGGGTTTCATGACAAGAGCCAGCCCCAAGCAAGGTGTTGGGCTGTGGAATGGCAGGTTAATCCCTTCGGGAGCTATTATTATTCCCAAATAACTTGCACAAGTTATTTGGGAAGCTGAAAGCTGAACTCAGATGGAATCAGTTGTGCCAAAGGAACTGTAGTCAGCTCTCATTTCAGCAGCACCACACTGCAGTGCTCATTTCATCCAAGGAAGAAAAATCTCTTTGAGCCCAGATAAGTTAACATCAATCAGTACTGGAGTGTTTGATTTAATACCTGTTTGTTATTTTACTTTAGAGATTCTAAAATAACTAGCCAGCAAGCTATTTGTATCTTTTTCACATCCAGATTTCAGGAACACAATACTTTTGCACTGTTGGAGTTGTAATTTAAGCGGTTAGTTAATTCTTTCTCAATATTAACATTCCAAAAAGCAAAACAAAAAGCAAAAAGGCTGAGTGAAGAATATTTACACTATCATTTGCCATATGTTAGTCTTCGAATAGCCATTACTACCCTCATTATTATGCATATTATGATTAATCATTAGCTGTTCAATGTTCATATTCAGGGATGCCCTGAGCTTATTTCTCAGGCTTCCTTCACACAATTGATATATACTGAGGAGCTAATTGCTGTGAAATTAAGTTAAAGATGATGCATAGAAATTCCAGAAAACAGAAATTAACTTCAAAATTCACAAGGGATAAAGATAGGAAAAATGCGGAGTGTGCAAATCAACATTTAGTGATGATAAGACACTTTTGTTAGGATTATATTATGACTTTCTGTTCTGAATGGGTTACAGACTTTAGATGTCCTTGTTAGGATGTCTGCATGCTTCAAAAAGCAGAAATTGTGAAACACTTCTGTTTTGATTCTTATGTTTTCCTCTCTCACTCTATTTAGGGGCTTCATCTGCCTGTGCTAACTCGAGCAGCCTCAGGACAGGAAGGTTGGGTTGGCACAGCTCACTGCCCTCTCAAGGCTCAAACTGAAGTTAAAAACCCTTCTTAGATAACTGGATTCATTCTTGCTTCTTGCAGCTCAGCATTTTGCTGGTTTAGCACAGGTGAGCACATGGAATCACAGAACTGTGTTGGAAAATGCCTCTGAGTTCACTGAGCCCAACTGTTGATCCAGTGCTACCAAGTGCACCACTAAACCATGTCCCCACTTGCCATATCTGCACATCTAAATACCTCCACCACTTTCTGGACAGTCTGTCCCAAAGCTTCACAATGTTTTCAGGAAATAATTTTTTCCTAGTATCCAAGCTAAACCTCCCCTGGCAAAACTTGAGGCCATTTCCTCTTGTCCTTCACTAGTTTCTTGGGAGAAGGGATGAATCCCCACCTGGCTACACCCTCCTTTTGGGCAGTTGTAGAGAATGATAAGGTCCCCGCTGAGCCTCCTCTTCTCCAGGCACCATGCCATGCACAGTCCCAGGTCCCTTCAGGGTCCCACAGCAGCCCGTTGTTGTTTTGCAGTGGAAAGGTACCTTTTAGGCTGCACCACACCGAGGTCCCAATCCAGAAGAGGCTTTAGTAGCTATTGTTAACTCAGCCCACAGTTCCTGAATTTTGAGCTGTGAACCTCAAAATCCTGTGCAAGCTGCTGCTGAAGCTTGGAGAAGGTTCAGAGTTAGGGGCATGGCATCAGTACACGTTACATCTAGAAAGCAGAGGCATCGGGAGCCAACAACTGCAGCCCAGCCACCCTGTAGGGGTGCTGCTGGAGAGCTGCTTTGGGCAATGTTAATTGTGCTAAGCACAGCTTCTTGTCCCACTGAATGTGGTCCTCCTCCTGTCATAGCCAGGCGTGGGCTACCAGAAGGTCACCCTAAACTGCAGAGGAACAGCTCCAGGCAGCAGCAAGGAGAGTGAGCTGAGGAAGCACCTTCTCCCCTCACAGAAGGGTTACAATTTAAAGCGAAGCCCTGAGCCTTAGTTTGCAAAAGGTCTCCTGGCTTATTGCACTGAGGCTTCTCCGAGACCCTCTCTCCATCCTCATCTACAGTACCACAGGCATTGCCTCTGGGCACAGGCTTCTCTTCTAGGACATATGAGAAAATGTTAGTCTGAAAAATGTCTTATTTGAGCTAAAACCAGTGGCTTAAGTACACTGCATAGCTACAATATATCTTTATAAATGTAAATAAATGAAACATAATATAGAAATACAGATATTGTGTTCTTTATAGAGTATTAATATCTGTTTCATATATAAATGCTTTTATATGTGCTTATATAGATTTATATAATCTATATAAATTTTGGTTATATGGACACATCCTATGCAAAATATGTATTTGCCTATGGTAGCTTTTACATTTTATGTACCTAGCGTTGCACTTTCCCCTCAGTTGTGGGTGGAGAGGCTTTGACGCTGTGCTGGGTGCATCTTTGAAACACCTCATGCAGAAAGGGAAAACACAGCCCAGCTCTGCTTGGATTAATCCACCCTGAGTGATGCCCCAAATTCCTCCTGTAAACATCGTTTTGAGGTTTTTGTAGGAGAGAGGCAGAGATTTGTGGAAGAGGATGTCAGCTGCCTGCAGAAGGGATGGTGGTTCTGCAGTGTGCTCCTGGCAGAAGGAGAGAGCTGAGCGATGATGAGTCCACGTGACAATGCAGTGGGGTACTGGATGCTGGATGTGCTCGACCCATGCTGGGAGGCACAGACACTCATGGAGAAGAGAATGGGTGAGGGAAGATGCCAAGGAAGATTTGAACATGCCGAGGCTGGGGCACGGATGGATTGCTGGTGCTACAGCTCATCTGCCACAGGATACTGTGGGCACTGGAGACTTGGCAGATGTGCCAAGGGGGAAGTGACCAGGCAAGGTTTGGGGCTCTTTGGAGGTGACCGGGCTGCTCCCCCTGGCATCTAGGAAACAAAATTCCTCCTCAGTCAAGTCAATACTCCGAAAGCAACAAAAACGTGTTGGTTTCATTCTGGATCGGAACAGAGCAAGAAAAAAATTAAAACCTGGAAATATTTCTGACAAGCCCCTTCTTCTCGCAAGGGAGAGGGTTAACCACCCCAGAGTGACTCCCTTCCCAGCGGGAAGCATGCAGTGGTGGTGCCTGCTCAAGAGGCACCCTTGGCAGCACATCCTTGTCCTGCTCAGCTGCAGATCCCACATGGGGTCTGCCCCTGGCTAGAGCATACCTGGGAAGGGCCAGATCAGGTCGTGGCTAGCCCACCTGAGCAGTGCTGCTGTGAGCAGAGAGAAGTCATCCGTCTAGGATGAAGAGAGCCTGTGGCTGCTGTGCCACATGCGAGGCTCCTGTGTGCCATGCAGCAGCTTGGCCCTGCAGAGCTGTTTAGGAGGGCTCTGCCGTGCCTGGAGGGAAGGAGCAATTATCTGCCCTGCCAGTGAGTTCTCAGGTTTATGTATAGCTCCGCGCCTTCCCCCAAACAAGCTTCAGTGCAGAAATTGCAAAGCTGAAGTGATCTTCTGCAATTAGGGGAGAAGACGTCCCTCTTTCAGCCAACAGGAGAAAAAGAGCCGAATGAAACCCTGCATTGTTAATGTGCTCTGGCTTAGTCAGTGGGGAGGGTAATAAACAAGGCAGACTTGGTTGGGATAAAAAAAGCGTCGAGTATGGCGAGATTATGAAACAATAGGTACTGATAGAGAGGCAGCACAGAGCCAGCCGMAGAGCAGGAGCTTTACTGAATGCCTGGGTTTGAATGAATCCTAATGATAATCACGGGCTATGGGGCAATTTGTTTAAATAACGTGCCTCCTGCTTCCTCCCAGCCCGGCAGAATGAGTCCATACATGTTAATTGCTTCATTTTTTAAGAGAAAGCTCCTCTCTGTATGGCAATACTATATTTTTTAATTTTTGCTGTTTATTTACTCTGCCCTTCTTTAAGCCTTTTGCTGTCTATGAAGGCATCTGCTGCTGTCTTTTTGTATTTCAAAGGTGTTTGCATCGAAGCTCTGCAGCAGTTCCCAGCTCTGCAGGGAATCTCTCAAGGAAAAGTGGAAAGGACTGATTGGATGAGTGAGATTTCAGGAGTGATGAGGAGTGGTTGAGCCAGCCTACAGGTCACTGGTAAGAACCCCTGCACCACAAATCCTCTGAGCTTTGTGAAGGGCTGGGACAGGCTGCAGCTTAGAGCTGGAGCTCTCTCAACTGCCCTGCTCCTTTCCAAGCAAAATTCTGGCGTGAAGGCTGAAGCACACCCAGGAATGTATCACTTAGGATTAACATCAACTGCATTCATGAGGCGCGCACACTGTAGGGACCATGCTTATGGTTTATCAGAGCAACCATACTACTACTACTACTACTACTACRACTACGACTACTACTACTGATAGTAATAATTGACTAGATTTTTAGCAAGATTCCTCACTGATTATGTTCCATTTCATTGCTGAAGCAGAAGCAGATTCTGCCACTACCAGCAGTTGTACTACCATGGTACTGGTGGGAGTAGAAGAAGAGGCAGTGGCATCTTTCTGGGTATCTGTAGCCAGACTTCTTGATGCTGATGCTGAACTCAAACCCTGAATCTCCTCTTCTCTCCCTGCCCCCATTCAGTTCCCCCCAAGAGCCTTTCTTGAAGGGTCTTCAACAATTATTGCCACAATTCGTCAAACAATTATTGCCACAATTTTTTGTTGCTTCTTTAAGGTCAAAAGAGGAGCAGGGAATTCAATCCCAGCTGCTTTTGTGTGCAGTAGTTTATAGGTGTGAATTAGCATCCTCTAAGTTGAATTTCCTCTCATGTGGCCTTTGTTCCCATCTCACCATGAGTCCATCGTCTCCTCCTACACTAGCTCATTTAATTTACAGAGGTTTTTAAAATGGTTTTCGCAAGGGTCATCTAAAAATGTTGTTGTGAAGGTCATCGTGTTCCAAAACAGCCTAATCCCCAGAATGCCTCCCACCAAAGCTTGCTGACTAAAATGCCACTACCACTTTGTGGGATACTTAGGCGTTACAATTATTAGAGCAATTCACCAGAATATACTGGAAAAAAAAAAAAGCAGGAATGCCTTTTGCAAAGGCAAAAAGTGTTGCTAGTAGCTAATTTTGCAGGCCTTACAACCTATGTGAAAACAGCGGGATCACTATTTGTTTCCTGCAATTGAAAAAAAAAAGTTTTTTCTTCATTAACATAATTAAGGGCATTAGAAATTATTCCAACAGTGACATAACCAAATAGCACAATGTACCCCTATGTAAAAACATTTATGACTATTAAATATTATTTMGAATAATGCCCTTATGCTGGGTAGGGCATATTGCAGTGGCCCTACAAGGAGATGCCACAGAAGAAGGTGTGCCAGGGAGGAGCAGTGCATGGAGAACAGATGAACGTCAGGCTTTTTGGTATTTAGCTGCTGCAGCCTCATGTATTAGCAAATTGCTGGAGAAGAAGCAAGTCCCTGCTCGTTTCTGTCACTCACCATCCCCTTGTGAAGCTGGCATGAGGAATCATACTTCCAGCTGACTCCCAGGCTGGACTCTGCCTGCACTGCAGGAAAAAGGCTTGGGGCCAGAAACTCAGTACCAAGATCTGGCTACAGGACTGAAAGTGGTCCACAGAGCCGGATCATCCCATATCCTGCACAACCCCAGTGTTTAGGGTGTACTGAGAAAATGTATAATCAGTTTTGGTTCCAAGTTTTAACACGCTTGGAATCACAGAATCACAGAATCATGGAATCACAGAATCACAGATTATGCTGAGTTGGAAGGGACCCATCAGGATCACTGAGTCTGACTCCTGGCCCTGCACAGAACACCCCAAGAGCCACACCACATGCCTGAGAGCATTGTCCAAGGGCTTCTTGAACTCTGTCAGGCTGATGCTGTGACCACTCCCACGGGGAGCCTGTGCCAGTGCCCAACATCCTCTGGGTGCAGAGCCTTTTCCTAATRTCCAACCCTGAAATATTCCCTGAAACAACTTCAGTCCATTCCCTCGGGTCCTGTCACTGGTCATGAGAGTGAAGACATCAGTGTCTGCCCTACCTCTTCCCCTCATAAGGAAGTTGTAACTGCAATGAGGTCTCCCCTCAATTTCATCCAGGGTGAACAGACCAAGTGACCTCAGGCACTCCTCAAAGGCTTCCCTTCAAAGCCCTTCACCACATTCATAGCCCTCTTCTGGATACTCTCTAAGAGCTTAATACCTTGTTTATATTGTGGCACTCAAAAGTGCTCCCAGCACTTGAGGTGAGGCTACCCCAGKKCAGAGCAGAGCGGGACAATCCCCTCCCTTGCCCAGCTGTGATCTGTACCTGATGCCCCCCAGGACAGGGTTGGCCCTCCTGGCTGCCAGGGCATTGCTGACTCATGTCCAGCTTGTCACTGACCAGGACACCCAGTCCCTTTCCCCAGTGCTGCTCTCCAGCCTCTCATTCCCAAGTCTGTCTGTACATCCAGGGTTGCCCCATCCCAGGGTCAGAACCCAGCACTTTCCCTTGTTAAACTTTATCTGGTTGSTGATTGCCCAGATCTCTAATTTGTCAAGATCTCTCTGCAGGGTCTCTCTATGCTCAAAGGAGTCAACAGCTCTTCCCAATTCAGTATTGTCAGCAAACTTGCTCAGTATCCCTTCCAGTCCTRTGTTCAAGTCGTTTATGAGGATGCTAAAGAGCAGTTTCCAGTCAGCTGTGGGACCTCTCTGGATTCCCAAGACTGCTCAAAAATCATTGAGAGAAGCTTTACGATGACACCAGCCAGTTCTATGAGGATTCACGGATGCAAGTACTCAAAAGGATGCAATTGCACTTGTCTTTACATCTCTCTTTGGTTTTTGGTTTGTTTCCACCTATGAACTGATAAAAATCAGATACTTACCAGTGAAGAAGAGGTGGTTTTATGTGGCTGACAGACAGGTGGATGTATTACTTTCCTACCACAGGAGCTCTGCAAGTCTGCGAGGTGGGCAGCCTGCCACTGCTCCTGTTTGAGATGAAAGATGGGGCTTCTTGAAACTGGAATTAAGAACTTTTACTTTCTCAATAGATTGAAAGGCAAAATTGCTTCAACTGTAGGGTCTTGCTTCCTCATTCTTCCAATACTGTGAAGTCGCCAAGCCTCCTTCATTTCTTGTGGAGTGTGGAGGCAGATATTCCATTCAAAATGTTTTAGTAATGCAACTTATATCCATGAAAAAGAGGGAGTTACATTATTATGTCAAAGTACCTGTACGTGCCATCCTGAATTACATCTGTGTGTGTGTTTCAGAGGAAAATTCCAACTTCTTCCCAAACCTTCTTGCCTTTCTCTTGAATTTTCAAATCTTCAATAGAAAAGCAATGTACAGGCTGGACTTTAGGCTTCTGCCTAGAAAGAGAAGATAAGTTTTTCTTTCCTCATTGCCCTCAGAGCGCACATAACTACTGATCATACTTTTTCCCCAGTGTTTTACAGGTGGATCTTTTCCCTAGTCTGGACAGCTCATGAGTTTTTATGCAAGTCTGGTGCTAGCACAAGGAAGAAGATGGACACCCTTATGGGTGCTAATGTGGACTTTTAAGTCAGTTATGTGACTATTTCTTGTGTCTTTCCAGAGACCCTGAAATTACTGCACAAGTGCTATGGGCCCTTTCCTTTCCTACACTGCAGGGCAGGAGAGACTCAACAAACACATGTTACCCCTACTGAGGGCAGCAGCACCCCCTGACACTCGAGGTGTCTTTCTCAAGTTTTCCAGCTTGGGAAAAGGGAAAAGGCAGTTTTGCTGCCAGTTGTTTCCTACTGAATCTAGCTAGCACCAGTCAACCATTGTCTCACGGCACCATCCAGTTTCACTTCGCAATTAATGCTGGTTTGCAATGCATTTTAGGCAATTATCAAATTAATTTCTAGTGTCTCAACATTGTGCTGTGCTTTCAGGATTTGGTATCTTGCTGCAGTATGGGTTTGGGTAAGAGACTGGGAGAGAGCACAGATAAACGTTGTTGAGCTTTTCAAACTCAAACAGATTGAAAATAAAAAGCCTGGCTAAAATTCTCCTGATTAAAACAAGAAAAGGCCTTGAGGAGACATACCGAGCAGAAATTGTGGTGAGAGTTGTACTGATTACTGGTTTATGCTGTTGTTTAAATGCACTCTTCATGGGATCAGATACATCATGTGCTTTGTGATATAGCCATGGCATGCCTGGATTTGTGTAACCATGGCTCTAGAGCAAGCTGTCCTCAATTTAACCTTGTGTGACTGGGATCATGTGTATGGAAGAAGAATGAAAAGGAAGCCCATGCTGGGCACAAGAGGCTAGCTGGCTGGGAGGACAGCTGTGCCTGGATCAGGGCTTTGTTCTCAGACTTTCTGCAGGCCAGCTTTGACTCATCCTGCACACTGTCCTCTAGATGCCATCTAGGTACAGCACTGCTCAACCATCATAATGGTTGATGTTCTTATAGATAGCCAAAGAAATTTGGTGAAAGATCAGGATTTGTGCATATTCCTCTCCTCAGAGGGTTATAAAAACCAGAGCCAAGTGAAAGCAAGCACTTGGGCCGAGGGAGGGCATCAAGCTAACTAGAAGAATGTGTTAGATATGTTTTCTGGAGCATATGGATACAAGGAAGTGTAGTCTGGCTGCAGGCCAGCACAACTCCATATGAAGACATGATCATGCAGCCCAAGAGATGAACTGGGCAGTGACTGCTGAAACTTAACTTAGCCGAGTTGCAGAATGACTCCAGGCTCTAGGAGTCCAAGACACTGAGCAATTCACCACTCAAGCTAACACCAGCAGCTGCAGATCCTTCCATATCAATGCAGCAGGGTTTGTGCTGCTATAAATCACGTGCGACGCTACATTCAGACACAGGAAAATAAGGAAGGAAGAGAAACAAAGGGCAGAAACAGAGATGGCTCTAAAAGGGAAYTTTCTTACAGACCAAACCTGAAAGCAGCAATCAGGCACTGACAATAAGGCACAGCTATGCAGTTCATTGCTACCCAAGGTCACAGTTTACCTTCCCCCGTGGGAGGCTCATTGTGGAGCAATGGATGCAGAGCTGAATTGACAGCCAAACCTGGGGGATCTGGCTGTTTCCCCAGGATAGATCTGACAGCCCTGGTTCTCAGGATGAAGACAAAGGATGAGGGAACAGAAATATTATGATTGCCATTCCACAGAGGAGAACAACTAGCAGCATCGTCAAGGCTCTCTGCATGACAGAATGGCTTTATCAGCTCTGAATAGCAGTGTGCTATCCTGAAAAGCACGTCTAGCGAGGACAGAGCTATTTCAGTTAAACTGGATTTTTTTTTTTAAACAGTGTAACACCCTCCTGAATGCAATGAGCAGTGATGCAGCTATAAGCAATGTTTCTGACAGTTTAACACTCACTAGCTCAGTAACTCGCTCCCACTTGCGTGGCTGTGCTTGCTTGGGTTATCAGTCCTTCCCTCTCCTCACCCACAGAGCTAGCCTGGTTCACCTGATGGAAACTTCCTCTGTGACCTGGGACAAATACTTAGGGTAGAGTTTTACCAGAGCCTGGCTGGTGTGGGCAAGGTGTGCCTTCCCACCAGCTACAGTCACCAACTCCTTCCCCACTTTACTGTGACAACAGCAGCACCAGCAAATGCAGAAAGTGACGAGGATTTTGGTTTTGTCTTCATCATGTAGAAGAGCTCTGGCTCCTGTCCCTGCAGCCCCAACTTTCAATGTGTTGATGCTGTTGAGAAGCCTCCAGGCAGCTCTGTTTGCATCCTTATCCCAACCAGCATGGCTCTGCAAGGAAAACCTCCAGCAATATGTGGAGAAAAGGGAAAAAGACCATCTGTCACTACTGCTCACTCTGTCTGTGGAAATAATTCAAGCARCATCAGCAGAGATCTTTTGCTGCGTGACATGCATCTCCCACAGGGACTTTAGCTGACAGGGTTATGTTGACCATTGCTTTTCTAATAGAGACAAAGTTTCCCAGAATTTGGGAATTGTCAGCCTGCAACTAATAAATGACTGGTATATCACTTATTTTAACACTAGTGGGAAAATGGGCTTTTAGAGCAGATGAAAAAAGATTATGAACTGAGAGAAAAGGGCTATAAGCAACCCAATCCTCTCCTAAAGAAATCCCTGGGAAWATACAGATTCTTAAGATAATAAGATGGCCCTCCCTTTACTGTAACATCTGAAGGTGTGTTCACACTCCCTACTCAGGGAGCTTAATTTAGGAGTTATAAGTACTCCATTCAAATTAGTCATGAGTGACTCAGAGTGCTCAGACTTGATTTCTCAGACAATGAAGAGATGGAGTTGTGACAGGCATTAGGGTACAAGCAGCCTGAACATGGCCTTAGCTGCCTCATCTTTCTTCCATGTGTTCTCCTGACATCCCTCCAAAGCGGGAAGCACTATTTCCATCCTACACGCAGAAAAAGATGACTTTGTCTGGAGCAAGCTACCAACTTGCATGAAAAACGCCTCTTCCACCAGCTTATCTCAATTTTGTAAGCATTTACTTTGGCCAAGATCAGCACTTTTTCCACRCAAAATCCTCACTGAACCACTTGCAATCATTATTCATTACAATACTTGTTCACGTATGAAAAGGTCATAAGCCCTCCAATACTGAGTACAGATATTTTAAGGCAAAAGGGAATTGAGATTTCCCCACAATGGGGATTTTAACATGTACTGCTTGCCAAYATAATGAGCACATCCAGGAAAAATGACTCAAGTTTTCATGTTTCCTGAAGCTAGGAAGTGTCTTGTCTACTAAACATGCCAGAGTTTTCCATGGATGTGACTTGGCTTCAAYTTTTGCTCTCCCTATGCTATCTTGAATTAAATTGAAGGCACAATGCAGCCTAAATCCATATACAGAAAAATTTAAACTCTTTTCTTGGCATGTTCTGGAATTAAGGAATAGTGACCTTAGTTTTATTTMTACATTTCACACTGAATTTCTGGCATTTTAGCAGCTGACTCCCCATGAGAATGTTCTTTCAATCTCATTTAATCCCCAGCCCACCTCTCTTGACTGCAGCAAAGGAAATTCCAGTGTCTAAGAAATTATTTCTCTTCCCAGGAAGTGCCAGATGTTTGGACTATGTGGAGGGATAAAAAGCTCTTCTGCTGACTCATCTTGACAGTCAGATCAGGTTAGCTTTCTTAGGTCCAACACGGAGTTAGAAATGGAGCTAGGAAAAGCTAAAATGCCTAGATGGGGAAACTAAAAAAAAAAAGCTCTCTTGCACAAGCCAGGTGAGGTGAGTATTGGTACTTCCAACTCTTTGCTCCTACAAATAATCAACAAACAAAAATTCAATATTCAAGCCATCAAGATTTGYCTCAAGAGAGAGCTTACATGAAGCACTTGAGAAAAGCAAGGGTACAAAGCCCTGTCCATCTGAGAGCTCTCCTTAATCCTTTGCACTTCCATCTAGAAATCTGTGTCTTTGAGGTGCTGGAGAGTATCCAAAGCAGAGCAACAAAGCTGGTGAAGGGTCTGGAGCACAAGTACTGTGAGGAGCAGCTGAGGGAGCTGGGGGTGTTTAGCCTGGAGAAAACTCTCTACAACTGCCTGAGAAGAGGGTACAGCCAGGTGGGGGTCAGCCTCTCAGGCAACAAGTGACAGAAGAAATGGCCTCCAGTTGTACCAGAGGAGGTTTAGGAAAAAATTTCTTCCCCCAAAAAGGCTGTCAGCCTTTGGAACCAACTGCCTAGGGAAATGGTAGATTCCCCATTCCTGAAGGTATTTAAAGGACATATAGATGYGGCACATAGGGACAAGGATTAGTGGCGGACTCGGCAGTGCTTAGATAATGGCTGAACTTGATTATCTGAGAGGCCTTTCCCAACCTAAGTGGTTCTATAATTCTAYGAAGTCCAGATGTCTACACTGAAAAGCATTTTAATGCAGAACTGGGTAGCAGAAGGAACAGTGAAGACGAGTGTAGAGGCACCTAAATTTGTTCCAAATTTTCTGTCACAGGCTTCCTGTAAATACCTTAGGGGCTTAGATTTGGACACATTTATGCAAGCAGTTCCTCACTAAAGCAAGTAATAGTTAACCCCATTTCCAGAAGCAACAGTGGTTTTGAATACCTTAGGAGACTTGAGCCTTAAAAATTAGATTCAGAGGGAAAGGTAAGAAACAATGTTTTATTGAATCACTCATGGACCCTTGTGAAACTTTATCTCAGCCATGAGCTTGATTGGTTGTCAGTATGCAAAGCAACATCAACACAAACTGGTAAAAGAGATGAGTGGATGTACAAAAATAACCTAAGAACTCAGATGAAGAAATTCCCACTAAAGAACCTGATTCCTTCTGCAGTTTTTGCACACAGCTGTATGAATGGCAGTGCACTGCCAAGAAAGCCTGCAGAAAGGGAAAACAGCCTGAATATTCATGGAAGTCCGTATTCTCATGAACATTTGCACCTGAATACCATGTCCTGCCATCTCTGAATGCTCTTTGCAGGCGTGGGATTAGAAATGCGCTGAATGGCATTTAATGTACACTATGAAGTTTCTCTTTGCAGGGAATCCATGGTACTGTATCCTGATTTTTCTATGGAAGATCACCTTTTCAGGCAATCCTTGACAGGTATTTCTAGCCTTCTAGTAAGTAATTAGGTTTTTAAATCTTGTTGGAATAGTACTACTTGATTTCATCTACCTGCAAAGCACCATAAGCAGTTCCAGTGTTATTACTCCATTGATCTCTATGTAACTTGTATATATGTGTCCTTCCACTTCAATCGATTTGTGGATGCGAAAATGAAGTCTGCTTCAGACTTCATATCTTGCTGCCACAGTATAATGCCAAAAGGACTCAGGAAACATTAGTCAATACAAAGTTTTGTACTCAAAGAGACAGGGTGTCAAAATTGTAACATTCAAAGATTAGGAACACATTTTGGATATAAACAATAAGTGGAAATACCTCAACCATTTCACTGGGAAGTATGATTCATTCCCATTAAAATAAACTTGCTACTAGTAAATATATTGCTAACCTTAAATGAAATTTACTTTTTAATGCAACTTTTAGTCAGGTTTGACTTAATGCCAGTGCTCAGTCATCCTGATGGTAAAAAATGGTTTCCTGATGTAAAGAGGGCACCTCCTGCATTTGTTTCTGCCTATTGCCTTTAGTCCTGTCACTGTTATCCACTGCAAAAAKCCCGGTTCTACATTCTTGTCAGTTTCCCTTTCAGGTGTCATTGATCAAATCCCCCTGAGCCTTCCCTCCTCCAGGCTGAACAGTCCCAACTTTCTCAGCTTTTCCTCACATGGGAGATGCTCCACGCTGCATCATCTTTGTGGCCCTTCAGTCTCTCTCCAGGGTGTCCCTGTCCCTCTTGTATCAAGGAGCCCAGGACTGGACACAGCAATCCAAGTGTGGCCCCAGCAGGGCTGAGCAGAGGCAAAGGATCACCTCTACTAACCTGCCTGCAATTTTCAATGCACCCAAGGACACCATTCACTTTCTTTCCTACGAGAGCACATTGCTGTCTCAACTTGTCATCTACCAGGATCCCCAGGTCCCTTTCTGCCAAGCCGCTTCCTAGATGGACAGCCCTCAGCCTGTACAGATGCATGGGGTTGTTTCTTCCCCAGTGCAGGACTCTGCACTTCTCCTTGTTGAACTTCACAAGCTTCCCATCAGCCCATTTCTCCAACTTGTGGTCCCTCTGGATGGCAGCACCAATGCTCTGGCGCATCAACCAATCTTTTCAGGTTTGTGCCAGCTGCAAACTTGTTAAGGGTAATTCTGCACCATCATCCAGGTTAATGAGGATATTAAAGAGGACCAGACCCAGTACTGACCCTGGAGCATAGCACTGGTTACTGGCCTCCAATGACACTTTGTGCTACTGACCTCCCCCTGGGCCTGGCCATTCACCCAGCCTTCAGTCCACCTCACTGTCTGTTCTTACCAGAAACTATTAGGACTTTATGGGATGTTGCCAACACTAGATCTACAGTCAATTACAGACTTGTCCTATTTTCACTTGCCTTCTCCTTCCCATTCCCATTCCCATTCCCCTCACCAGCAAGGTACAGTCCACCACCTGGGCCCCATGCTCATCTAGCTTCTCTTCAACTAAGAAGGCAGTGAACCTGTTTTGCAGCTGCAAGGCCATAGGCGTGGCAAGAACATTCCTCTTGGTGCCGGAAGTCATCAGTTCCATCCATGCTCTTCTCCAGGGGTTTTGCTTACCTTGATAGTGCAAGGTAGACACCAATGTCTTCCCTGTTACAGATGGAGTTTGAGGCTCTTCAAGCTGTTGATACTCAGAGAAGATCCTGTCTGTTTCCCTTCATGTTCTCTGATGTGCTGCCTCTTCACTGCCTCCTGAACTCCTCCAGCTGGCAGCACAGCTTCTCCAAGGCAGCATACCTCCAGAAGGACAGARGGCCATTTTTCTTGGCCTCAGACAGAGGTCACAGGCAATCCCTGCAAGCTGGGACTTAGAGGGCTGCATTAGACATCTGAAGCCCAGGCTGTGTGAAAGCTGTATTGGGTTTGCATGGCAAGGTTCTGGTAGTAGAGAGCTACAGGAGTGGTTTCCATGGGAAGATGCCTGAAGCTTCCCCCATTTCCAACAGATCCAATCCCAGCTGGGTCCAAGATGGACTCACTGCTGGCCAAGACCAAGCCCAGCAGAGACAGTGGTAACAGATTAAGGAGAGGTGAGGGAAAAAAAACTACATCATTTCAGCCAGAGAGAGAGGTGAGAATATGAGAGAAACAGCCCTGCAGACACCAAGGGCAGTGCAGAAGAAGGCAAGTGGAGGTGCTCCGGGTGCCTGAGCAGAGATTCCCCTGCAGCCCCTGGTACAGACCAYGGTGGAGCAGCTGTGACCCGGTAGCCCATGGGGGAGCAGAGATCCAGCTGCAGCCTGTGAAGGACCCCACCCACAGCAGGCTGTGACCCAGAACGAGCTCCTGGCAGGATGTGTGGTCCCATGAGGACACATGCTGGAGCAGTCTGCTCCTAAAGGACTGCACCCAGTGGAAGGGACCCACTGGGTGCAGGGAAAGAATGTGAAGAGTCCTCCCCCAGAGGAGAAAGGAGCAGAAGAAACAATACGTGATGAACTGACCACAGCCCCCATTGCTTGGGTCTCTGTGCTGTTGGGGGAAGGAGGTAGAGCAAATCAGGATTAAATTTAAGCCCAGAAAGAAGGGAGGGGTGGGGTGAAAGGTGTTTTAGGATTTAAATTTTATTTCTCATTACGCTGAGAAATMTCTGCTCAAATCATCTACTCTGATTTGAGCAGATTTCAAAGGGAAATGATAAAGTTGCACTCTTATTCTCCCAAGCTTTACAACATAATGCTGACAAAAGCATCATTTCTTTCATGCTGAAAAGTTCTACCCAATACTGTCATGTGACAGCATGGCTAAAAGGAAGGAAAACACAGGCCACAGAATTAAGACAAATGMAGTAAATCCTAAGGTGAATGGCTTTGAGAAAGCTGTTTGCACGTGAAAGTTTCAGAAAAAGGTAATTTCTAAAGATATTTAAATAAAATAATTTATGCAAACACATTAACCCAGGAAAAGCCAAAACCAAAACACGAGTATTCAGTATGAAGATCTTTTTTTAACAATAAAAATTCCTCTAGGAAGTATATTAAATATGACAAGAGGGGAAAAAATAACATCTCACAATGTATATTCAAGGGCATCACATTTTAGAACAATGTCTTAGCCATTTATAAATGATTCACGAAGAAATTAAATATGCTATTCCATAAGAGAACAATCTAGTTTACAGTTTAGATGTAAGGCTTCACCATAACATCTCATACCCTTCACCTGGATCTCTGCTTACCCAATTTGAGTGATCTGTACTTAGTCTCTTACCAGAGTAACATAGCATTGTGGTTTTCAAACACACAGGTAGTGTTCAGGTTTATCTTTTAAGGTTCAACAAAAAAGTATTACTAGAAAATATTCTATTTTCTTTTGGTCACAATAAAAGCAAATGAAAAGCTAGAAGAAACAAGTTGTATTAAACTGGTCTAAGACTGAGGGTGTGGATTAACTTACACCTCCCCCCCCCMAAAAAAAAATCTAGCTGCTAGTTATGCCATTGTATTATTGGTCACTTTGCACAACTGGGACATCATAACTCCAAATCATCAGATTAGAAACACTGTGCATCCTTTAAAGAAATTACATAATTTCTATGAGAAAGAAGTTGGGGGGTGGGGAAATAATGAGAACTACCCATCTCCACAGCTATCATATGCATAAGAACTATTAGCCTTATAGAGCTCCACTTTATTCAAAATACTGAATGTAATACTGACAAGAGCAATGTCCCTTAGTCTCCTTATGCATCAAATACAAATTGGAGAAAAACCTTGCCCCAAAACACTCATTTTCAATTACAAAACATTGCCAGAAAACTCTTATTTGCAACACATTTACCTGGTGTTGCAGTTAACATATTTATTCTGCAGACAACAGTCACAAATACTTACTAAAAATACAGATATGTTTCCTAAAAGTAAAGTGAGGCTTCAGGATGACAAAGCTTTTGTAACAGTGCAGGTTGCAAATTCTCAGTTTGAAGACATTCAGAAGATTTGCTGCTCAAAGAGGATCTTTTCAAACCCGGGTGGAGGTGTATGATAAAATTCACTGAACTGACAATCCAGAATGGCACTGTCATCAACTGTAGAAAAGAACCAAAAAGAAGGAATTACAGATGTACCACTTACAGTTTGATCCTCCATTACACCATCTTACTAGACTGTAGACTATRCTCAAACCATGAGAAATTTCTTCAATGCATCCATTACATATACACAATTAAAAGAAATCTCTTCAATGAATCCCTACACATATCCCAGGAAAGCAAATAATCTCTCTTTTCTGATGTTTACTTGGTAATCATCCTTGGTGAAGTCAACGAGATATCTCGAGTCATATCTCATTTCACTGTGAGTGTTAGCAGGGCTTCAGGCTATTGATTGCAAACTTTCTGCTCCATTTCTCTGGAAATATATAGATTAAGGACATTACCAAATACACCTTACAGGAATATCAACYCTTCAGGTATGTATTTTTCTATCCAATTCCTAATTCTGATGGAGTTTCAGCTGTCTACAATGGATTTTTAGAGGTTTACAAGGTTTCAGATGTCTGCATTGCTTGGTATCTAAACCATCAGTTTAGAGAGCTTCTTTGACTGCTTCTTGAAGTCGGATATTAATGTGTCTTTTTACAAAACTTCTCCCAATTTTCGATACCCTGTATAACCTACTACCTGCAATAGTACTTTGAATGTTGAATAAAAAAAATAAATTGCTGAGTATTTTCAGAGCAAAGCTTCTGTGTAGTTTACTAGCAAACTGAAACACCCAACTAGTCAGAAAAGCAAGGTCTCTTTCAAAGACAACCTCTGAGATTAACCTGGCACACTACCAACTTTAGYTCAAACAAGCAAAGCCTCATCTCCATATTTTGGAATTTAGCTATCTCAGAGCCAAGGCTGGAATTTTTCCCTCCTAGGCTCAATGAAAACTCCTATCAGTGTAATTGTACAGTTCTGTAGTACTTACGTAGTGTTTGTGTCTTGCTTCCATGAAAATGCCTGAGGTACAGCTGCTGTAGGGAATAACCTTYAAATCACTTTTTTTTTGTTTTATCTTCTCAAGCTTAACACTGCATTTGCCTGATCTATCATGTTCCTTTTAAAAAGAGATCTATAGTTTTAGTCTGAATAGTGTAAGTGCTTGAGAGACTCTCTTCTCTATGGCCAGATCCTTCCACAGGACCAGAAGTTCACATTAAATTAAGGACACTTATAGTAAAATTTACACCAAGTAAGTACTGTACAAAAGCAGCTTGCAGGCTTCAAGTTATAGCTCGATGTAGGAGACATAATAATTATGATGAAACTATGCCCACTTGTGGAAGATAAAAAGTGACTGGCAACAAAAGGTCACTGCACCCCCCAGGCATGGAACTTCTTTAGTCAGAGAAAAAAGATTAACAGTACACTAACATGCCACCAAGTATTTCCTGAAAGCATACTTCATTCTTCATGCTATCTAACACCCCTTCCAAAACAGGAAAGATGCAGCCACACACTAACTCTTCTGCTGCTCGTGATGATTCTGCTCAAGAAGATCCCGCGGAGCTGCCACAGCATTTCAGCAGCGCCATCACGTGGCTTAAGGACACATCACAACATTTAAAACGATTCCACTCAAATGGCTTGGAAGCAAGTAACTCACCAGCTACATTTAGAAACCTCAAAGACTCCACAACGTATCTAGAGTACCTTTTTCCTATTCATAAAATTCCATACCAATCAAAATGTATCAACACAGAAATGGGGACATGCCAACAGTTTAGTAGGAATCCACCATGAAGTTACAAAATATCCCCATCACATAGCTAAGGCTATGATTTTGACTAAATAAGCTAAAATTATTTTGGCTATTACTTAGATGAAGCTCACATAGGAACAAAGATAAACTGAAGATGGAGCTCCTGGAGCAGGTCCAGAGGACTGCTACAAGGATGATGAGGGGACGGGAGCATCTCTCCTATGAGGAAAGGCTGAGGCTGAGCAAACTGATCAGCCTCAAGAAGAGATGAGAAGGGACCTCATCAGTGAGTATCTGAAGAAAGAGCGAAGAGGTTGGACCCAGGCAGTTCTCAGTGGTGCTGAGCAACAGGACAARAGGCAATGGGTAGAAACTGCACAGGAAGTTCAAGAAAATACAAACAACAATTCTACTGCTATGGAACATTGAAGGCTTTTATGAAGATTGTGAAATGAAAAGGCACAAATCTCAAGCTTCACAGATAAATCAGCTTAACCCACAAGTCTTCCATCTGCTTCATATTTTTTCTACCTGGCAGCTTTCAGACTGAGTGCAGCAACTCCGCAGCTTGCTGGATATAAACACTGTAAACAGTCAATAAGCAGTGCTTTTTTTCCTATTAAGCAGAATTAAAAATGAGGTGAAAATGTACTTTTGTAATTTCCTAGATTTGCATTTTCATGCAATTAATTGTTGTAGCTGCCAAGAATAGATGATTGATTTGTTTTCCATATAAGTGAGAAGAATACACAGCTCAAAAAAAACGAACTGGCATGAAAAAATTGTGAAACAGTTTGAAAATCTCTGACTTACCATAGACCACTGGATAGACTGTCCCCCTGATTCCTGAAGCCGGACAATGCATGTTCTTGCCATTTAAATATACATTTAATTCTACATGGTCATATGTAATGCCCTACAAAGTACAGAAAATTAACAAAAAAAAGCATCAACAAGTTTATACACATAAGACTGCTACTTAATTTAGCTTTCTTAGCCACAGGCAGATTTTAACACCATTGAGCAAACCACAGCATCCTAGAAAATCTCACTTGACATATTCCTGCAAAGGACTAGAAGTTAATAAATGACCAGTAACATCTGTATTTTCAAATACTCAGGATTCCTTAACACCCATTAAGTTGGGATGCAGCACAGTACTGCACAATGTACTTTGCATCTGAGTTTACAAAACAAATATCCAAATTTCACATGTTAAAGAAACACAGGGTTTGCAATGGTTCTGAATATGAGGCAGTTCGTAATGTTCTTGTTTGCATCCCATGGACGTAAATTTGGTAAATAATGATGCTATGAATCAAGTTTATCCTTCCATACTTCCATATGGAAACTTCTCTCAGTTCATCTACTCTGCTGGCAGCAACAGACTGTGGTTTYATACACAATGCTATAAATATGCTGACTACAGAGCAGAAAGCAAACACTAACAAGATAGAAACTTATCTGTTATCTAAAGGACTTTTCTCACTGCTTTGGTATGCCTGAGTGTGACAATTTGTGTGGTCATTCAGAACTTCAAAAATTTGYTTTCCATACAAAACAAAATAAATTTATATTTACAGAAACAGGGGAGTTTGCAGTAGCACATCAGTTACGTTTTTTGTGATTAGTTGAAACCATTCGGACCACAGTAGTTTACGAAACCCTGAAACAGTCTGCAACCCTTCAAAAACCGATTTCAGAAGGGGATTAAAAGAACAGTATCTATCTGAGGGTAAAGGGTGGAGAGATCAACCTTAGCTGTTTGGGGTTTCTACAGATAGCATTTCTAAACATGGCTATAAAGAGGCAGGTTACCCAGCATGAAAAGTAGGGGTGATAAATGGTCTCAATTTTATTGCATTGTTGTCATGCATTTTTGAAAACACGTAAGAGGATATGGAGAAAACGACAGCACTAAAAACACTTTGAAAAAAGTCACTTAAAGATGTTTTGAGAAACCTGGGATACTAAGGTAGAAAAAAAAAAAAAMCAGCTTAAGATTATCCATTTYCTCTCATTCTCAATCATTTTCTCAGTAGGCATTACTCCCCTCCCCACTTAATATCCCCATACACTACAAAAGTTTGGCTAAAACCACAATTAATTTATCACCACGGACCCACCTCTGCTCCCCTCTGTCCTTCCAATCATTAACCAGTTAGCTAAGGGATCTTGAGTTCAGCTGGGCATGGTGCATAGCCATATAATGCATTCCAGACCTATTTTTTCAGGAAGGTCCCATCTCAAACAACGTAAGATCCTTGTGATGAGTGTTATCAGTCAGGTAGATACTGCCACAGAGCATTAAAACTACTTCTCAAACTCTGGCCAARTACATCGCTCATTAGGAACCCATCAATATTTATGGAGAACGAACTCCACCCATATCCAGGCTGCTGATCCATTCAAACACAACAGGAATTCATACCAGCATATTCCAAACTGGGAGATGCAAGCTGCACAATTTGACTTAAAACAGTCAGTTTGACCACAGAGCAGTAAATGAGAGGCATTTGGGAACAGGTGAGGAAGCAAGGAAGGCTTAAGAAACTCACCACCACGTCACCCTCCTGAGGAAGGTTGTTTGCTGGTAGCCTATTTTTCTCCTCATTGTTATAGTACAGAGCTCCATCATTTCTCATCACCAGACTGTGGACATCTCGACCAAGTGGAATTTGACTCAAGTTTGCTTTCTGGGTTGCCACTCCAATACCCCAAATCCCTAAAATGTGACATTAACACAGTAAGAAAAAAAGCACCTTTTTTTKGAAGACTGATGGAAGCAGGACAGCATAAAGAATTTGTTTTTTAACATAATGGTAGYGCCATGATGGTACTACTAGTAAATATCTTCTGGAAATACTAGAAGGCTAGCTCTGGTAGACAGTTAAGCACCATCCAGTCAGTCATTCCCTTCCCCCCACAGGCCCTGGTGGTATGGAGGAAGAGGAAAGGAAGAGTGAAACCAAGAAAATTTGTGGCGAAAGATAAAAATTGTTTAATAAGTAAAGCAGAAGTGAAAGAAAGAGACAATAAAACAAAGTGATAGAATGGCAATCACTCACCACCTCCYATGGGTAGACTGATGCCCAGCCAATTCCCAAGCCAAAGACTGCGAACCTCCCTAAATCCCCTCCTCTCCCATTTATTCCTGAGCAAGACATTATGCGGTATCTCTTTGGTTAGTTTGGGTTGTCCACCTGGTTATGTCTCCTTATAAGCTCTTGCGCAACCCTAATCATATTCACTGGCGGGGCAGAGTGAGAAACAGAGGAGGTTTTGATGCTGTGCAAACCCTGCTCAGCAACAGCCAAAATACTGTGTGTTATCAGTATTGTTTAGTTATCAGTATTGCTTTGGTCACAAATCTAATACACAGCACCACAGCAGCTGCTATGAAGAAAATTAACACCATCCTGGCCAGACCCAGCACAAGTAGCCACAGGAGACTTGAAGAAAAACAGCATCTATCTTGTAAAAGAAGGTCTCTGAAAAAGAGAATTGTAATCACTCAGCTAAACATTTATTGCCAGAAAAATACTGAAAACAAACTCTGAGTCTGTAGGAGGTTATAAAAAATAAATCCAACTAGCATGGATCTGTAAACAACAAATTTTCTTTTTTTAGCTAGTTAAACTAGTCTTTTGGAAAAASAAGAAAGTGTTAATATGATAGATCCTCATTTGGTAATATTTTTGTAACTCATACAACACTGAAATAGTCAAATGACAAAAACATGGTCTAGACAGTTACAGCAATACGAAGGCACGAGTAGTTAGAATACTATTCCAGGATTACTCATCAGCAGTACCGTGTCAAATCAAAAAAGATGACTCAAGTGGGGTTTGAGGTTTTGCATTGAATGCACAAGGTCAGATACTGTTCTGTATTCACATCAATTACTTGAATAACATGAGGAAGTGCTGATTACACATGCTGCTAATCCCAGCCCGACAGGATTGCAGGCTCGTGAGAGGCCCCTCAAGTTTAAAGTGATCCTGACTAACGGGTCAGAAATAAAGCAAGCAGACCTGTTTTTACTAAATTATGAAGAAGAGCAGATAAGTAGGAACAGTAAGTGGCACAAACACAGTAGTGGCTTGGGAACTAGTTCACAGAATATGGTTCTGGGGTTATCACGGACCACATGCTGAGTGTGAGTGTGCCTCCCACTTCTGTGGAAAACTTCTGGATGTGTGTCATATATAAAACCGATGAGGTCATCTACTGCTGCTGCAGCTGAATCAGAGAGTCCATTTTAGGCATGGTACCGCAAGACAAATTAGGTATATTAGAGATATTGTAGAAGAAACAATAAAACCAAACAGAAGTGTAAAAATTTCATCTATAAGGCAGCAATGAAAAAAAMCCCAACTAACTGGGACTGTTTAATCTACAGAAGACTAAAATGAGGCAAAAATATAAGAAACTTCATTTCAAAAGACAACATAGTAGAATAATTTATTCTAACACTTACATGGCCAGAATGAAAAAGACAAGAATGTGATGAGACTTCAGAAAACTTTGTAACAGTCAGGGTGACCCCATAGATAACCTCTGATTGTGCAGAGACACTTCGGGAATTCAAAGATTTACTTTAAGTTATCCGCAGTTCTCGTGCCTTGAGGGAACAGGAATAGAGGAAAAATGGCTCACAGGAATCAGGAGGGTTTATTTCCCATGTTTCTCAAGTGTAAGAACACGGACACTGTATCTGTGTGAGTAATGACTGGGTATGAACAACACCTGCAATGGATTCTTCCCAACATAAAGGATAATAAAATTGCCAAGTGAAGATTGATATGGGGTTATAGGTGGCTTAAAACTAATCAACTCATGSGACTGCAAGGTGCTGTGGACAGATCTGTGTTCATACTGCCTGCACTCTGATCCACCGGAAAGCAACCAACCCTTACCCACAAAGCTCCAGCTGGCACATGAGGCCTGCCTCTGGACTAACACTTCCCTTCTTCTTCCTTCCCCACACACACTTAGGGAAAGAAAGCTTCATTTTCACAGTGTCTGCTAACAGCTTTTAAAAATACAGRCCGATTTTTAATGCTAGAATGCTGACAACCCTGGAGTGCTCTCTGTAGCAGTGAAGCTGACCGTATTTGTCAGAGCAAATAAAGGAACAAGGTGCTGAAAGGCTTTTCTGGATAAGGCAGTGTTGGAATAAGTGCTACACATTTGATCTGAAAAGCAAAGAGTAGCACAAGGAGTTTTTCCCTTGCTTGGAGAAATACAGTGCCTGTTAAAAGCAGACAAGGGTAGACAAATAGCTACAAATATCACTGGATAAACTGCACTCTAAAAAATACTTCATAACTAGTGTCTTATGGGGTCATAGGCATTTTTTAGGCAAACATAATTTCTAAAATATGCCAACTCAAAAACATGCATATAAACAAGACCATGCAAGGGCTTAGTATTTGCTCTCCTCCAGTAATACACTTACCATCTTTTTAATAATTTAGAGTCACAATTAAAAAAAAGAAGAAAGATTTACTTTCACACAGTAACAATTTATAAATCTCTCTAAAGTTCACAAGCTCAAGCATGCAATTAGAAAGAGGCACATGCTGAACATTTGAGATATTACACCCAGCAGACAATGCAACATACCTTCCAAGTTTAAAGTTGTATATTTTTTGCTGACTAACCTGTGGACTGGATTTTAAACTCGAAATAGCTCTTGTTCTGATGCAAAGGTGCATTGGCCAAGCAGCCTCCTGTCCCACATATTCTTCTGCCATTTTTAACAATGACGACATCTGTTCCTGCAAGAAGAAAAAAAAACCCCACAGAACTTCAAAACATTTTTTAGARGTGTGGAAGCAGCCCTCAAAAGCCCTAAACATTGAGAAGAGTTTTTGTTCCTTCTGCCCCAAGTAAAAGCTTCATTAGTCTGTGAGAGGGGCTTTAAAGCAAGAGAAGGAAGCTTGTTTAAAGGCTAGCTCATCTTTCAACAGATTTATTTATTTAAAATCTATAAGCTGATCTAATTTGCACCTCTTGGCCTTTATGGCACCATGCTGATTACCATACTTTGCTTAGCCACATCGGACACATAACTTACAATTTAGTCAGAAAGGGTTCACTGTGAGACCAAAGCCCTGTACTCCATCTCTAACATTGCAGAAAAAGCATTCTGCAACAAGAAGGAAAAGCACATTGGGTAGAAACGATTGATGGAATTGCAAGGCATTTGCTTATTCTTGGAAATAATTCTATTAGAAATGTGCCTGCCAATACAGAGAGAAAAAAAAGTCCTCTGATAAGTTTTCTTTCTCCATTGGACGACTTAATCTTTAGGCACTGCTGGCATGGTCAAGCACATGGGAGGCAGCCGCTAACAACTGTGCTGGAGCACTGGACTGCAACTATTCCTCCCAGCTCTTTCACCTGCTCTACTGCTGCTGGCCCAGACCCCTTCTCTGCTCAACAAAGAATATGCATGGTTTCGTGGATAGCTGATGCTAAGGGCAATGCTCAAAGGAGCAGCATGGACAAGACTCTRCACGGCCTGGCTCCATCTCCATGGCCATAACTGAACGTGGGTTTTTCGTCTTTGGAAGTGTTTAAGGAATGGCTGGACGTGGCATTAAGTGCCCTGGTCTGGCTGACATGGTGGTGTTGGGTCACAGGTTGAACTCGATGACCTCAGAGCTCTTTTCCAGCCTCATTGACACGGTGATTCTGTGCACTCAGCCCCTCGTCTCCGAACCACCGTCCCGTGCCCACCCTGCCCACGACCCGCAGCCCCCGCCGGGCAGCCCGTCCCCCTCAGACACCCCACATGCTCATTGTGCCGATCAACTCCATTTTAAACCCAAACTGTTTTCAACCCCTTTTTAAACCAGGCTTTCTTTTTTTTTTTTTTTCCCTGAAAACTCCCAATCCCTGTAAAAAGTAGCCCTAAAGCGACTTTCCCAGCGGTTATCCTGTGAGGCGCCCTGAGGCTGCGGCCCTGCCCGCCGGGGAGCCTCCCGCCGGTGGCACCGGCCTTGCCCCGCTCACCCATGCGCTGCGTGTCCAGGTGCACCGCCGGCATCTCCTTGAGCGGGATGTGCCCGGCGCCGCCATCCCGGCACCAGAAGCAGCAGAACACGGAGGCGGCCATGGCCGGCCGCAGATCCACCACTGCGCAGGCGCAACGGCCGCGGGCGCTCCGCCCCGCTGCGACATGGCGGGCGTGGACCGCCGGGAAGGGCGCGGGTTAAAGTAAAACAAAACAAARTATTAGGAAAGGGGGGCGGGAGGGGAATCATTAACCCCCCAATCTTTCCTCTGGAAATTAAAATCTAATGGAAAACGAGTGATGCTGTTTTTCCGTTGTCGCGGTGGCGTGAGGCGACTGGCTCAACCTCCTGGAGCACGTTTTGTACGTACATATACACGCATATAAAGGATAATTCATATATATATGCATAGGTGCATTTATAAAAAACCAGGGCACTGATGATGATGGGCAGGTGGTAAGTATGGCATCAACGAAGCTCACAGGTGAGAAGACTCCCTCATGGAAAATTACTGCTCAGTTATTCCTGGCACCAAGTAACAAGAGCCCCATTTATCGTATTTTCTTTTCCTCCACTCCYCCCCCTCCCCCTTTTCTTTTTTTTAGTTATTGAAAATCTCAG
The DNA here is from genome assembly GCF_030028575.1 of Malurus melanocephalus. Taxonomy (NCBI): domain Eukaryota; kingdom Metazoa; phylum Chordata; class Aves; order Passeriformes; family Maluridae; genus Malurus; species Malurus melanocephalus. Next base: position 786,481 of record NW_026623310.1, read on the forward strand.
CCGGGGCTGACTGAAGTGAAAGGTTCACATAGCCGGGCGTTCCAGGTGCACCTGTGAGTTGCCCTTTCTCATCATTTTCCAGACCTGTCCAGCTGCAGAGTGTTAACCCTGAGTGTTTGGAGCACTCTTTGCTTCCAGAGTACTTCTTCATCTGTTCAAAACCTCTCCTAATTTACTTCGTTAAACTCAACTGCAAAGACTGCTGGCAGTAAAGAGCCAGTSCTATTACTGTGCTTGTCACTTGTTTTTGCAAAGCACAGTTTGGGATCAGCTTCGTGTCCCTTTCACAGAGGCAGAATACCATGTAATTTAAAAAGCCGTGACATGACTTGTGGCCTTTGGGTTACACAAGCATTTCTGTGTCTATTTCTGCATTCCCACAACACAAACAGCATCTGGAGCAGGACTCACAAACTGGGCTCCAACAAATACAGTAAATATTGATAACATGACTGCAGAAGCCCGCCTGTGCCCACTTCACATTTTTTTTTATCTACCATATTAAATAAATGTTATGCCATGAGCCGCTGATCTAGAATGTTTTGCAGACAGCAGGTAATTTAATTACTTGCATCTGAAGGCTTATTTATCTCCAAACCAAAACTGTACAAACCAGTTTGTTGTTTCTCATTATTTCAGTTGCTGTAATATTTTGGGGCATTTTACCTAGAAGGCTCCCTTAACATTTTATTACAGTATGAAGTATGATGTAAGTAGTGCAACCCATGTGGTACAAAATTATCTGTCTTGTTGGGGGCAGAGGGTTAATACAGATATTAAAAAATGCTTGTTAAAAGAAACTTTCATAGCCAAAAATCTCTTACTGGTCTGGATGGGGTGTATCAGTCACACTTGCCCCCTTTTACTTGAAACATGAGGYGAAGGGCTGTCTTTCTCAAAATTGAGCCTAAAATCAGTCTGATTTTAAGAACAGCTTTAAAATGTGCTTCTTTTTCTTTTTTTTTAAATTGGACTTACTTTACAGCCCATAAACATTTGGGGTCAAGAGCTCACTTCCTGAAAATACGCCAAATGGGATTAGTCTTGAGCTTCCAAGAAGTAAATATTAGGTGGAAACTGATATTTATTTATTTCATATGGAAGGCATCGGGATTCTTATTGGTAGCTTGTTGTTCACAAATTTAGTCTCATTTATTGCCTGTGGGCTTGTTACAGTGAATGCTAAAAGATAAATATTAATATCATTAAAAAAAACACAAAAAAMCCCTCACCCACCAAAACAACAACAACAAAAAACAACCAAACAAAAACCCATACAAAAAAAAAAAACCAAACCGAAAAAACCTTAGAAGGTCAAGCTCCAAATGACTCCCTGTCCCATGTTATTCTCTGTGCCGCAGTACRTCCTGTCATCTCCAAAACGAGCACTGGGAATACAAACGCATCTCACCACATGAAGTCAGCATTGCCAAATCTGTTGGACTCAAGAGGATGAAGCTTTGGGGAACAGTAACTGGCTGTGCCTTCCTGCCAGTTTCYTGCTCCACTACTTTAACTGGAGAGGCCGATTTTACAGCAGACTGCAGCCCTTGTGTGGCAAAGCACACGCCACAGCTTGGAAAAGTTTCCAGTGCTGCTTTGGAGCATTTTTATTCCAGTGCCGGTGTGCTCGGCAGGCAGGAAGCCTCGGGGACCAACTCATCCTTGTGCCCATCCTGTCTCCCTGCAGATGCAAAGCCCAGCTCCTGAGCACTCAGGCAGTAGCTGGTGGCAGATTGGTGTAATGATGTGCAGGAATGGCAGCAGAGATGTTCGTGTGCCCTGAGTGAAGACTCTGGTGCTGGACACAGTCAAGCAGAAACTACGCTGGTGTAGTGGAAGTAAAGCAAAAGTCAGCTGGTAAGAAATTCATAGGCTTTTCTTGAAGGATGAGGTGAACAATTGCAACAGGATAGTACTGTATTTGCAAACGTGCTTGTCAGTCTGTTTAGAAATGTGTGAACACCAAAAACTTTACAGTGCACAAAGAACTGCCCCAAGGAAATGAAGATCTTGCCTTCAATATTTAGAAATATATTGTGCTTGGTAATCAAGGGTTAATTCAGCTTCTGCCTTCCTTGAATGTTCATTTCTTTCACTGGGGAGGCCAAGTATTTTGGACCCTCCCACACTGGAAGCAAAATTATGCTCAGCATGCCTAGACATGTTTGCTGCTTGCAGCATTTTATTTTCTTGAACAGTAGTGGCAGAGACATTTTGTCTGGGAGCCATGCTAGTAGAACAGGACCACTCCCATCATTTCACAAATGCAGACTTATTTGGAGGACCTACTGAAGGAAAAATGGTGGTCATTGACTTGTTTCGTTCTCGGGCTRAGAGCTTCATTCACAAAATACAACTGTCTCTCATTAGCCCTGCAAATCTACTGGCTTCAGACAAATACGTTTCAGAAAGGTTCCTTGATATGCCAAATTTGCAGGAGAGGGCAGCTCTTTCCCATTGTGGCAGCACACATTACAGCAATGTAATACATGACTAATCAGTTCTCAGAAAAATAATTCCTCTTTGTCCTGCTAGTAAAAACCAATAGGACTTGTTTCTTCACTGTCATGGAGTCCTTTTATGGCATAAGATGCCATGTGGAGGCATTTACACCTGTGAAAAGCAATGAAAAAAGTAGTTATGTATGTTGGAAAGGATTTAGTAATGTCTCCATGCAACTTGCGCAGAAGTAAATGATGGTGCAGGACTGGAAAATCAGGGTTTGTTTATTGAAAGCAGTTCTTCCACTCCCAGGGTCAGGCGTGTGGTTTGGAAGATGATACAGACAAGGTCTCAGATGAAAAACAGGTTGTGCTTGTACTTTTGAAATCTTCAGCATAATGTAGTTCTTGTGAGGATTAATATTCTGTAGGAAGCCCTCTGTTTTACACAGTTAATCTGATGCTTGCCAAGTCATAGAAGAAATTACATATGGAAATTGATTTTGTYCCTTGTTCTATTTGCTTTGGAGGTCACTTCTCCTTTCCTCTTTATGCAATACAAGCAAAACCCACTGGAGCAGAGCTTTGATCTATAGGCAATCCCAAACCTCATTAAAACTGACAGGGACACKGGCCATGCTTTGTTCAGGAAGGAGCAATTAAGTTGTTTTGTGGCATAAAATGGCTAAAAACTAGAAACTGCTGCCTATTACACAGGGCTGTATGGCCAAGCACTAAGATGAGCTAACTTGTATGAGCAAGCACTAATTTGGGGAAAGTCAGGGAAACTTTTCTAGGGATGGCTTGCAAAGGCAGCAGCAAGAGCACAGATTGGTTGCAGCTGTGCTTGCCTGTGTGCATGTCTGGGACCAGAAACACCATGCAAGAGCCAGCAGACAGTGGGAGAAGCAGTGGTGTATGGCCTGAGAAAAAGCCAAGGGACAGCTTCTTCTGGGCAAGCATCCTGGCTGGAGCAGCAAACTTGGATTGCTGCACACTTCTTCCTCCCATTTGCTTCCTCTGCGTGCAAGCAAATGGGACGTGACTGTACATTCTTTGTAAATAAATAGGATTTTGCTAAGGAGCTAACTGAATTCATCATCGATTCCCCCTAACCCCCCATGTCCGTCTGCAGGAAAATCTGGCAAAGTGCTGAATATTAGTTAACTGTGTGAGTCAGAGTTCTGTAGGCAAAACATCTCTTCACAGAGATTTTCAGTACTGCTAAAGCAGTCACCAGAGACCCTGCAGATATCAAGGAAGTCTCTGAAATTCAGACCTCAAAACAGCAGTTGATCATTTCAGTCACTGATGATCCTTCATGGATTTTTAATGCTTGGTATTTCTACAATTCACATTAGAAGTAGCTTTTATGGAACAATAACAAGAAACTGCTTTCCCTAATCCCTTGTTTGGAATGTTTAATATAGTCCAGATGTATCTGTTAAAAAGAAATGTACTCAGATACAATGTAGTTGTGAAACATTTATACATCAATAAGATGTATAAATGTTTGATACATGGAGCTGGTTTGAATACTTTATTTATTTGTGTTATCTTACAGTGTCTTCTCACCAAGCTGCTATAAGCTCTTTCAGATTTGTGTCCGTATTTAGGTCCCCACAGTGACTGCGTTATCCATCTCAGACTGAGAGTATGCAAAGCCTAGTACAACTGAATAAAGTACATTACTTCAAGAAGTTTCTGTCCTGAAGCTGGAGTGTACTTTGTGTGTGCTCTGACAGCTTTGTAACGGGACATGAAGCCTTAGCCTTAGCGGGAAGGCAGGTTTGCAGCCAAGGATAAGACTGTAAAATGCCCTCAAGTCACCTCTTTTCCCTGGAGTTTCACCTCAGGATACAATTACAATCCAAGAGGTCTTTGCTTCAGAGGTGCTTTTCTGATGGGTAATACAAACTTGGGAGGAAAAAAAAAATTGCTTGTAATTCCAGCTACATTTATCAATCAGTTCTTCTCCAGCACAGCACAGCCGGTGCCTGGAGCCTGGAATGAGCAGCTGGTGTGGCCRAAGGGCAAGGCTGTGTTACTTTTGGCAGCAGTGCTGGCAATAGCTGGCTGGAAGTATTTGTGAAATTATGGCCTGTGGAGGCACTTCTGGTTTATGCTGACGTGTGTGCAGGCTGCCACCGAAACAGGCCCTCTCACTGGCTTATCCTAGAACTGGTTTTTGTTTGGCTGCGGGCTCAGCTGGCTGCCAAAAATTGATCCTGCTGGAACCTTTCTTTTTTTTTTTTTGTAAACTGGATTAGCTTTCAGCTGTGTTGGCAAGCTGACCTAGCCTAACATGTGGCTGCATGAATGTCAGAGCCAGCAGAGAGGAGGCATCAGGAAAGCATGACTAAGGAAAGGGGAAAGGATGGAATGATCACTTTTGCCAGTAGCACAGTCTTATCTTGGCTTAACCCCCCCAAGAAACTGCCTATCAGGGTAGAGTTACCTCTTTCAGCTTGAGTCACATAAATGGCTTGCTTCCACTGAACAAGAAAAATCTTGTTCCTTTTTTCTTCACTCTTCTGGTGTTAGACCTGGTGATTGTCTAATCTTGCATTTGACAAGATTGGACTGATTTAACTTGTTGAATCAGCACAAAACTCACCTTGGCAAAGAGAAGGGAACAGCATTTTGCTGGCTGAGTGGATGGAATCAGCTCGGTAAAGCATCTGCAGAGGCTCGCAGAGCTGGGACAGGCAAGGAGAGTAGTAGCTGTCAGCTCCAAGGTTGCTGACTGAACCACAACACAGAGTTTTAGTCTCAGAAATCTCCTGGCATAGCGCTTATTAGAAGAACCATGATCTGGGTTCTCTCTGTAGTTTAAAGATGACAGTACATGATTGCCCTTTGTGTTACAATAAACATGGTGCTTATCTTAAAAAACTGGAAATTGTCACTATTGTATAATTCCTTCCAAATTTCTACCCCTGTATTTTCAACTCTCCCATGACTAGGTGGCATTTATCCTAACACCTCCTTTCAAGCTGGCCCTCTTCTTTGAGCCTAGATTTCCCTTGGCTTTGTTTCTCTATTAGATAGGGAAATACTCCACAAATCTACAAATGTTCTTTTCCGTCAGCCAGAACCTTTCCCTGAAGCTTCAACAACTGGCCTTTGATGTTGCCCTTGGGAAGACACTGTGCTCTCAGGTGCAGGAATGCAAGCTCATAAACAAACTGCTATTGAAAGTGATCCTATTGAAGCAGACTTAAAAAGTATAGAAAGGTAGACTTGTATGTGTGCAAAACACTTGGTTGTGTGTGACTCTATCAGTCAGATAAGAAGTAGAAGAATGCCCAAATTCTATTTGATCATGCTCAGGACACCTGAAGGACACAAGTACAGCGCTGGCTAGGCAGTGTTTTCATGCACCAAGCACAGAAATCCTGTGGTGTGTTTGCCCAGAAGTTTAAGCTTTCATCTTTGACAGAAGAAGTCAAAGCCAAGAAGGGACATTGACATTTTCATAATGAAGAGGCATTATCCCAGGTGGGCAACCACTCTTCCACTCATACAGCTCCTTCTTCATTTATAAGGAGACAGAATTGAATCCACCCAAAGAATTTATAGAGAATAAAATGTACTCTAAAAATATATCAGGAAAAAAGCTACACCAGAAATATATTAAAATAATGAATGAGAAATCTAAAATGCCATTTTATTGTTAATCTTTAACCATAGAATTACAGAGAAGATTAACAGATCCCAGAAATTCTTGATATAGATGTGTCAGTTGGGAAAGTATAGACAAGGGGTACTCAGCAAATGTAAATGCACAAGAATTGGGATATCACAGTTTAACTAGCTGAGGGAAACTACGTGGCATTACTTGCTTTTAATAAACAGTAAACAAGATGCTGGAAAATTAATAAGAAATAAGGAAGATGTTGAAATACATCTGAAGGTCTTGGTTGCTTTTGTGCAACAACTCTACCTCMTGGGGCTGTTTTCCAGTAGATGGTGGAAGAAATGTCCTAGAGTGAGTAAGCACTCTGRAAGGGATTTTCAAAAATGTTTGGTCAGACTGTTCCCATTGAGTTCAGCTGAGCAGCCAGGCCAGCTTGGGTGGGGGCAGCAAGGAGGGAAGGTGAGGAGGAACTGATTGCAGTAAATTGGGGAAGCATAGCCTTGAAATGTTATTGAATAGATTTTAAGACCCAGATTCCTAAATAACCAGAAGAAAGATGTCAGATGTGTGAGGGAGCTTAATTTGATAGAAATACAGTCTGATTTGTGATGTTCCTTTTGAGGGTATTCCTAGAGGTGAACAGTTTTCCCTGTGCTGATGAGTGATATGACTGCAGTGGGTGTGGGTAGGGAGCGAAGGGGTGCAGGAGGCAGAGTATGTACGTTTTGAAACAGCTTTGGATGTAGTATTTGACAAAATCTAACTTGATAGTAAGTTAATTTTGACTTTGATGTGAGAGCTGTTCTGTTGATTGAGAACTAACAATTGCAAGAGATACCTGACACAAAGGTCCTCTGCAATCTCAGCACTTCCCAACTTGGTTTTATAGTCCTGTAACGGAAATGTTCTCTCAAGCAGACGTGGGATCTCTTTCTGCTCTATCACCGGGGGACTATTTGGGTGTTACTGTGGAAAACCTGCACAGGTTTTACAGGCCACGTTAACTCTCCAAGAGATTCACCAGCAGAAAACGGTATAACCAGTGCGTTAAAGGAAATAGGAATGAATCGCCATCCTTTTATAAAGCACATCTCAATTTTTTTTTTTTTTTTTTTAATAAGTGCTTTCGAAAGGTGGCAGATGCTCAGCAGGATTGCCACCCAGCAGCGCCCCTCTTTAGGCTGTGCAATGTGCGCCTGTGAGCCGCAGGCTCGAGTGTAATTTATCAGAGTTAATAAACAACAGAAACCCGTATTTATCTCGGCGGCAGCAAAGGCTGTAGCCTCGGCCGCCGCCTTAGGCACGCAGCATCTACCGCCGCCCCTCTCTCCCGGCAGACCCGGGGGCTTTCCTGGCCGCTCACAGGCAAGCGGAGGAGAGRAAGAGCCGTAGCAGCTCCTTCCCTGCCGCTGGATCGGCGGCCGCGGGCCAAGGTGGGTGGGACGGCGTGGCAGCAGCTGCCGGCCGAAGGCTCCGGCGGGCCGGGGCCAGGCGGCAGAACCGGGCGGCGGGGCGGGAACGGCGGGCCCGGAAGGCGGGCGGCGGCCGGGGCGGGAGCGGCGCCGGGCGGTGCGGCTGACCGAGGCGGCCGCTCCCTCGCCTGCTCCGGGCTTGCCGCGGTCCCAGCCCGCCATGGTGAGTAGCGCGGCCCGGGGAGRCAGGACGGGCGGGCGCGGCCGGGCGAGCGCAGGCCGCGTCTTTGTGAGAGCCGGAGCCTGGAGCCGCCATCCCCGCGATCCCCGCTGCGCTTGGCGGGGCGCGGGCGGACCGGCAGGGCCTCCCTCCCCCGGGCTGCGGAACCCGGCGGAGCGCGTGTCCCCCGGGGAGGCCAAGTCCCGCGGCTGGCTGCAGTGCCATCGTTTAGGGGTGATTCCCCGCTGTAATTGGATGGGGGGAAGGGCTGTAACCAGGAGCAGCGAGGGAACCTCTGGCCAGGTCAGAGGGACACGGGGGTGAGCGCGGGGGCCAGCGTTGGGGGCAGCTCCTGCGCTCGACAGACCGTCCAGCCCGGTGGGTGAAACCGTGTTCGTGGGGCTGTGAATGCACTGAACACAGATCGCTTGTTTCTCCAGGCCTTCCTGCCTTTCTGGAGTCTGAACGGGTTGGATCTGCCTGGTGCTTCTGGAAAAACTTTCGGCCAAGAAATACCAGGTTTAAAGCATGGGCAATTTCCTCAGGTTTTTTAGCTGTCTGGATTCAGACTTCCAGTATCTGGAGGGGGCCGACAGGGAAGCCAGAGAGGGACTCTTCATCAGGAACTGTAGTGACAGAACAAAGAGTAAACTGAAAGAGGGGAAATTTTGCTTAGATATTAGGAAGAAATTCCTCACTGTGAGGGTGGTGAGACCCTGGAACAAGTTGTGCAGGGAGTTTGTGAATGCCCCAATCCTGGCAATGTTCAAGGCCAKGTTGGATAAGGCCTTGGGCAACCTGGTATAGTGGAAGGTGTCCCTGCACTTAGCAGAGGGAGTTTGGACTAGATGATCTTTTAAAGTCCTTTCCAACCCCTTAACATTCTATGATTCTGTGTTACCTACTGCTGCTGGAGGTCAGCTGTTCCACTTAAAATGTATACAATGACCCTCCATTAGATTGTAGTTTCTCTCAGTGGAGTGAACAGCGTTAAGATCACTGGTGCTGGAAGGAGGGTCTTCCATGTCTCATCCCGTGTGGGACTCTTTTTAGGGCTGATTCAACACACCAGTCTGACAGAAGGCTGTAGAAATTGCTCATAGGGGATCCTGACACAGAGCAGGGTCCTTGCCAAGGAAGGGAAATGAGATCTCCTGACTAGCTCAACTGCTTGTAGAAATGTAGCCTGACTTAGTCAAGTCTCATTTAGACCACTTACACACCATTGCAGGAAACTTGTAATTCAGGAGTTATCTTTTGGTTTTGTTTGAAACCTGGTGAAATTCTGGTTTTATTTTCAGCATGCTGCTGGCTGATAAAACAAACTTATGTGCTGAGAATTATGCTAAATGAATTTCTCTCTGGATTGTGGAAAAAAACTACTGTGGTTGTTTTTGCTTTTGTAGCTTGATGTGTTTTGCCATTCTTCTTCCTCATGGTAAAACTGTACAAGTTGCTCTTTCTGGTGGGTGACATCTGTTGGGATTGTACCCAGGGATACTTTTGGTCCGTGTGCTATGAGTGGAGTATTCTAGGGTCATCCAAACCTGGGTCAGAAGTTATAGAGAAATTTCCAGTGGAAAACCTGAAATGTTGCTGTAGTTCCTCACACAAATACCAGGTTGCTGAGGGATGTTTCAATCCACAGACAAATTACTATCTGAAATTAATATTCTAAATAAGACTGAAGTTCATCTGTCCAACCAGTCATACAAGTCTTCGGTATTTTTGGTTTGGCATTTCTGGAGTTGTAAGAGGGGGTAGAAGAAGCCTGTAGATTTGCCATTTCTTTTTTTTTTAAATCCAGCTTTTTAAATTATGTCATTAAAAGATTTTGAAATTTAGTTATCCAATTGCATAATTATGCTTTACTAATATAAGTGGGGTTGGAATGCAACAGAACCGTTTTAATTGGATCATGAAGCCTTTTTGTGTATGTTCTTTGTATTTTTATGTGTGAAAATCTTCAGTGTTTGTCCTGCAATTTTGATGGAACATGTTATAGTAAGCATTTTCTGCATTGGTTTGCAGTCCTTGTTGTCAGGCATGCAAAGCTGCTTTTCCAGCTGCCTAACTGGGAAGTAAAATCCTCTCTGGTAATGGAGATTGACCAGAGCAAATATTGTCTGCATTGTGCATTTCCGTTTACTAAAAGGTAGAAAACTGTCAGTTTTGTAGTTATTGTCCTCTTAACTCATGAGCAGAACTGTTCTTTGTGCTGCTACTGTGGCTGAAAGCTATGACTATAACTGGAAAGAGAGAGCTTCCTCTTCACAAAGAGGAAGATTCAGGAGTGCAGGGACAAAATTATCATCTTCCTATTATCCCATTAGTTTTAGCACTAGGAAAAAGACAGAAATGTTGCTTTAAGAGCATGAGAGTTGCTTCAAAATCACATGCTCCTCGCAGAAAATCAGGTTTCTGAATGGGATGTGTGGGCTTACAGGAAACCTATTAATTAATTAGACTTCTTCTCTGGGACTTTGTTCCCAGTTGTAGTAGTAGCTTCTTCCACCTGATGACCTGTGTGCCAAGTAAAAAAGCTAGCAACTTTTCCAAAGTCTGTTTTTTTACCAAGAAGCACAGAGAGTACCCCTGTGGAGGGGCATAAGCATGTTTGTCTCAAACATTCTGACTGTTGTGCTGTGACAGGAAAGTTGGGATTGGGTGGGAGGGTCCTGCCGAGGCAGGGCAGTGCTGTTGTGAACCAGCTTCCCTTTCATTGCTGGGCTTTTAATTCAGCCTGGAAGCTCGAGCCTGTGGCAAGAGAAGGGTCAAGTCCWGGGCACCTCACTAAAGGGGCTCCCCAACCACCACAGACCTCCCCCCACCAACTCATTTCCTGGAGGGCACTAAAGGGCTCACGGTCTGTGTGCCAACAGCACAAATGGTGTGAAAAATAATGGGATGTGCACTAGGGAAAGTGTACAAGGGGGAGGAATCAGTCCCAGGCTTTTGTTGAGCCCCCATCTGTACCATCCACAGTGGCAGGATGATGCGGGATCTAAGAACTGGTAGCCTTTTTCCTTCACTTTCTTGCTTTGCAATCTTTATCCTCTCTTGTTCTATCCCAGCAAGTGTGGCAACTGGATGTTACCCCTTGCTCTGTGCCAAAGTTTGCTGGGATAGTTGGGAGCTGGTTAAAATTCGTTGTAAAAGTTAAGAGCTTGTTAGCTAACACTTTTATAACTAAATAGTGGGATAGTTTTTGGAGTTAAGGTGGCTGTATAATAAAGGATAAGAGTTCCCTGAYATTGGACTGCTGTCTTTGTTCAGCCTGATGAGAAGTTCTACTGAATTTCTGGGTTGTTACAATCCCTMCTCCTCACTTGAAAAGCATGGCAGGCTTGCTTACACCTCCCAAGAATGGCTTTTATGGTGAAGTCTCACTGGGACCATTGGTCCTTTTGTGAAGGAAAGTCAGGACTGACCTCACCTTTCTTCCTGGTAGTGAACTTTGTTTTCCTTGGATCAGTTGTATTGATTTTATTGCTCTTGTTGTCCTGCGCAGCGTGATTCTTCTCTTGCAGCTCTCCTCTTGGCTCACATGTTTTCCACTTCATATTTCTTTGAGGAGACAGAAACCTTAGTAATTACATCAAAACTAATTAAGAGCTCAATCACATGCCTTGATGTCACAGCAGTACTTCAATGCACTTTTCTGTGCTTTCAATTTATAAAAGGAATTTTATTACATATATATGATTATACATTGTATAATGTGGAAGGAATTTGTGCAAGGGAAGCGTCTTTCTAGTTCAAAACTAAGTGTTTGAGAGCTTTGGCTAATACAGACTGTCACCTATTTTGGTCTTTATTAGCTGTTTGTTTTCTTAGAGCATGCTCTAAGTTACAAAGTGTCTGCATGTGAGAACTTGGCTTTAGGTGAGAGGCAGGGGGTGTGTGCTGGGTCCCTTCACTGAGACTTTCCAGTAGGAAGGATTAGATGATAAATATTCTTCCTGTAAGTTCTCTCCACAGAAAGAAGTTATTGAGGTATGAATGCTGTGAGAATGGAATTGGAAATAGAGATTGCAGATGAGTAAAACTGGTTAACAGTTTTGTCTCATGATGAATTATCAAGGATTATGGGCAGCTGTTATTTGAAGTATTTTAACTTTGTCCTGAATAGCTCAAGAGTAACACATGGAACTGGTTATTTTAAAATATTGCAGGAACAAGAGAAAAGCTAATTCTTAAAGTGATTGGTGACTCTCCTTTGGCCTTGCAAGTAGAGGAAAAAGACACATCATGTATTCTGTAGCAGCAGAAATATTGAAGCTGACCTTTTTCAGTCACTTCTAGTATTGTCTACAGTAGCAGTGCATGGATTTTGAAACTGGAAGCTTCGGATAAGTGAAGGAAGTAGAGAGAAATCAAATCTTAGCAGGGTAAGATTAGCTGGGTATCTTCTGTGCAAATCCTGTTTCTTTGTATTGCATCAGCAAGGAAGGATGTAAGTCTTGAACTGTTATTATGAGTACATGAGTTATTTTCTTTCAGAATCCTTGCTGGGATTGGCAAGCTGTCTTTTGCAGTGTTTCTGGTTGAGAGTCAAAAAAACGGTTCTGCCTGAACATTGTATCATTCTTGTGCCTGCCACTTGYTGGCCAGTTACCACAGCTAAGGGGGACTGGCTGCAAAAACCCAGCAGAGGCTCTTTCTTAAGCATACTGGAGGGAAAAAATACATCCTTTTCTCACTGAGATGTGTCTCAGATGGAGATTGGGTTTTGTTTGGTCTCCCTGAGGGAGAAATAAGTTTTCTAAGTTCTACTACCATCTTTTTTCTCTTTCCTAGGATATGATGGAGCTCCTGGAGGAAGATCTCACCTGTCCCATTTGCTGTAGCCTKTTTGATGATCCTCGAGTCCTGCCCTGTTCACACAATTTCTGCAGAAAGTGTCTGGAAGGAATTCTTGAGGGAAATGTGCGAAATGTGCTTTGGAGGCCATCCCCTTTCAAGTGCCCCACATGCAGGAAGGAGACTCCTGTTACTGGAGTCAACAGCTTGCAGGTCAACTATTCCCTGAAAGGTATCGTGGAGAAGTACAACAAAATCAAAGTAACTCCAAAAATGCCTGTGTGCAAAGTGCACAGCGGGCAGCCACTTAACATTTTTTGCAGGACAGACATGCAGCTGATCTGTGGGGTTTGTGCCACCCGTGGTGACCATACAAAGCATGTTTTCTGTTCCATTGAAGAAGCTTATTCCCAGGAGAAGCGGGCTTTTGAAACCCTGTTTCAGGGCTTTGAAACTTGGCGTTGTGGAGATGCCCTCTCACGGCTGGATACCTTAGAGACCAGTAAGAGGAAAGCTCTGCAGATGCTGACAAAAGATTCTGACAAAGTGAAGGAGTTCTTTGAGAAGCTGCAGCACACTCTGGAGCAGAAGCGAAATGAGATTCTCTCTGACTTTGAGACCATGAAGCTTGCGGTGATGCAGGCCTATGATCCAGAAATCAATAAACTGAACACGATTCTGCAGGAGCAGCGGATGGCTTTTAACATTGCAGAGGCCTTCAAAGATGTGTCTGAACCCATTATATTTCTGCAACAGATGCAGGAGTTCAGGGAAAAGATCAAGGTGCTCAAAGAAACCCCTTTACCTTGTTCCACTGTGGACATCAACCCCACAATGAAGAGCTTTGATACTAGCCAGTGGAATGGAATAAAATTAGTTGATGTGGACAAACTTTCCTTGCCTCAGGAAAATAATACTTTCAAGTTCAAGATTCCTTCAGTCTTTTCACGCAGATTTATAGTGAACTCTCTTATTTTCTTGCTTATTCTTGCTGTCACCAGAATGTCCTTTGTGGAGTCAGTCRTTGACAATCTCCAGTGCTGGAAATCTCAGTTCCTTACAATTAGCTTGTCCTATTTGGCAGATACCGTGGAGATAGCAGATCATGCAGTCTTTTACTGGGAACAGATGACAGATGGAGCCTCACTTCTAAGAGAAAAGTGTAAAAACTATACATTGGTTGTACTGGATAATGTYGCACAGTTTGTGTGCAAATATAAACTGTTGTGAAGTGTCTGCTGGAATGTAAGTGAGATCTGGGGAAGAAAACATGGAACTTCTTAAATTAATTGTTCTTTTCAGACTTCCCAGTAAAAACACTCAAGGATTCAAAATTATTCCAAAATATTCATAATGTTCACATAGTTTGAGCACTGTTAAACTGGAAGGTGAAATGGAGCTTTGAAAAACACTYTGTGGGTTCTTCTTTCAGCAATGATTATGGGAATATTAGTCACTGTAAATAATTCTTCTTACCAAAATATAGGGCCAAACTGTACTTAGTTTGATGTTAATGTAATTGTAGAATAAGATAAAAACTTTTAGTTAAAAAAAAATCTAACTGGGAGATGGTTTGGAAAGAGGAAGAAGAGTTGGAATTGAGATGAGCTGACAGGCTTGCTGAGGACTGCCATTCCTCTGCAAAACACAGCATGCTTCATTCCCCTTCCGGAACTAGCTTCTATCTGATAGGTTACTTCTCACTGAAATAGCTACATGTTTTGGTTTGGCGTTTTGGTTTTTTTTTTTGTATAATCAAACGTTGTAATTACCCTGTGCATTCAGATTATGAGTTCTATACAAACATGTATCTCTGGGGCAAGCATAAATTGTAGAGATAATAAGAATAAGCTGCAAGGCAGTATGTACTTTGCAGATAGTTCATACTTTGCAGTTTACTTTTCCAACATCAGATTGTTGGGGTAACTAAGCTGTTTTGTTAGATCCATGTTTCTCTGAAGCCACACTTCCTTAAAAACTGGCCTTAAAGTTAAGAACTTAGTGCAGTGAAAGGCATGCAGGGGTCTGCCACAGGAAGGCAGGACTTTMCCCCTGCAGAGGTGGCAGGTAAAATAGCTACTTTTCCCTCTCTGCCTCTCCAGATTGCAGTTCCAGAATCCAGGAAAAATGATTGGATGATTCCTTGAATAGATTGTGTCATGTATCAGGTGTATAGACATTGTTGGTGTTCGAAGTGCTTTAGCAGTGGAACTTGTAGAGGTTCTTCTGCTGTTAACTGTATTTTTGTGTATGTTGTTCCAGGAGCCAATTGAATTTTCTCGTTGTATTGGCCTTAGATAACAGTGATTTAAAGGGACCTTTTAGACTGGGTTCTCTGAAGTGCCCTTCTTTTGGAGCGTATGGTACTGAAATGTCTTGCTTGAAGCATATCTAGCCTCTTTTTGCAATGGTCTTATGAACGGCAGCAGTGTGTGGAATGAAAGCATTAAACTGACATTTCTAGAAAATGAACATAACGTGTGCCATACTTTGGGAATATTTGTTGGCCTCTCTCAAGGTTTAATAAGTTGTGACAGTTAATTCACTGTATTCCAGTAGTCCTTGCAAGCTGTTCATTTCAAAAATAAAACAATAAATTCCAGGAATCAAAGTTTCCAAGCAACCAAACCCAGCAAACAAAACTATTGTACATGATATTTTCATCTTTGTTGCCTGGGAATCCTGTCGCTGCTCCACGCCTTGCTCCAAACACTTGCTAGAAGCACAAAATGGTTCTCGCAGCTCTTGCTGTTTAGGAAAGATCAAGTCATAGACACATTGATCAGAGAGTTACAACTCCTGAGTGGCCGAGGTAGCCATGAGTAGTCGAGAGGTGGTCATTCTGAGCGTGGGAGGTGTGAGATTTGTAACCCGGGCGTCTACCTTGCAGCAGTTTCCTGAGTCCAGACTGGCACGGATGTTGAATGATGAGGACCGTGAATTTAAACTGGTGAGTGGAGAGTTTTTTGTAGACAGAGACGGAGCTTTGTTTAGTTACATCTTGGACTTCTTGAGAACTCTCCAGGTCTCCTTACYGACTGATTTCACAGATTATCAGAGACTGCAGAGAGAAGCAGAATTCTATGGACTCTGCCACTTGGCTGACCTCCTGAACCAGGAACATTTGCTGAAGCCGAGGCTGGAGATCTTGGAAGTGTGTTTTTCTCTTCAAGAAATGCAGGCCTTTTTCAGGATCTTTTGTTCCTGCAGTACCACCATTGAGTCACTAGCTGAGCAKATCATTGTGTTTACAGGGCAACAGTCAGGACAGGGCTGGAACAGCCCTTTTCCTTCTCAGACACCGCTCATTCCGCTTCCTTTGGAAAGACCTTCTCATCACGACATGTTTTTTCAGTGTGGTACTGAGTATTCTGCTGGTGACCAGTTTGTGGCCAGGTACTGTACCTAGTGTGACTTCTCATTATAGAGATCTCTTTGTGACTTCCAGTTCATGAAGTGTGCCCTATGTGCTAGCAGAGCTCGTTTCAAAGAAATTAAAAGCAAATAAATGTTTCCTTTTTTCTGCTAGTTTAATGTTATAATTTTCTAGTTCTGAAACACACAGCTTAATTTCTGTTACACTGATTTGCCTTTCAGCTTTCTAAAATACTATTCTTGATGTTTGTTTATGAGCTGTCTTGGGTCTTTTTCCCTCTGCCTTTTCCTCACTCACTTTAGAATTTCACAGTGTCACCTTCTAGAAAACATGAAAAGCACAGTAAAATGAAGCAAAGAAAACAAAGTAAAAGAGTGAAATATGGGGTGGGGGGAAGCCTAAAATCTCCACTAGCTCATGGTCCAAAAGGCTTTCGTATGCAAAACAGGCAACAGAGAATGGCTAAGCAGTGTTAAATACATCAGTGAAACTAAGGCAGCATTTCAGGAACTGGAAAGCTTTTGTAGAGTTTTTTATTACGGGGAGGGAGAAGAGACAGATTATGAACTATATGCTTCACAATGGGTTTTCTTTGAATTCAGAGCCAGGTTCTGGGCTTTTTTTTTTAAGATAACAGTATATCAGTAATTTTTGTGATGGCAGTATTGTATTCAAATGACAGCTTAGGTTTTTTAAACAGTCTTTTGCTGGATATCTCTATTTTATGGAGACATGTTCTTACTGTATAAGAAAATGTTAACCTAATTTGTCTTCTATGGCTGTTAGAATATATGGATTTTTATGGAAACTTCATTGAAATATTTCCGATAGGGTTATTCTATATGAATATATGGACCAACACAGCAGTCTTGATTATTTAAAAAATAAAGTTTATCTTTCTTCCAGCTTTCTTYGGCTAAGCAAGTAAAGTAAAAACTACTTTACATTTGTGAAGCAATATATATTTGTGTGCCAAACCTTAACTTTGTAACATACTACTAATTTTAATGGACTAACAATTGGTTGAGTAGGTTATGGCAACTTAAGGAGTGGGGAAAATATTTCCGGTTTTTTAATTTATTTTTTCAGACGTGATAAAAATTCTGCAGATCAATAGAGCTTRTCTTTAGTAATGAAACAAGTCAAATTTGATTTTTGCCTTGCTGAATTTCTATCTCCTCAATCTTTGTGATGACATGGACTTTTTTGTGCTTTCCATGGATGTTTGGTGTACTTGCCTGTGAACTGTGGAACAGTTTCACCCCTGTGAGTTTATATATTTTGTAATAGCATTTTTAACTGACTTCTGCTCCTTAGAATGTCTGGATAGATTCTTACACTGTACTTTATATCAAGTGAAATCATTTGAGGCCATGTGAAAGTAATTTTCATATTTGTTACCACAAGACCTGGTGTACAAGGTAACTTTGCAATAAATGTCACTGTTTATAGAGAGAGATCCTGTGTGTTGGAAAGTGATGCTCTTGGGGTGCATGTGACTTCGTTGTCCATCATTTATTCTAACCTGAAAAACTGTTGCAGCATTGCAGAGGCTGCTGCTCCCTTCTCCTCCATTTGAGATGACATGGGGATTGTCACAGCTATTTCTTAAGTAAGTTTCATGGCGGGGGAGAGTGTGAAAGAGAAGTGCTTCTTCCCCACCATGTAACTGGATGAACTGGGAATTATTCTTAATGAAGGAAAGAGTTTAGTTGTCCTTAAAGGAGGGAAAAAATATCCAGAGCCTTGGTTGCTGTAAACACAGTGCAGCTGTGCTGACCTACACTGTCAAGTAGTAGTTAAACCATGTTTGTAACTGCTTTTTTTCTTCTGATTTTAGGTATGTTTCCATAAAACCTGATAATAGAAAGCTGATTAATGGTACTAATGTGCTAGGCTTGCTGCTTGACACTTTACTCAGAGATGGATTTCGCCTTATAAGCACCAGGACAGTCGCCAGTGAAGAGAAGGTTGAATGCTACAGTTTTGAGAGGATGAAGAGGGCAGCTGGCATTACCATCATGGTGAACCAAACCCCAGGGACATCTGGGGTAGCACAGGCAAAGAGAAGCCAAGTGCAGAAAGGGAAATGAAGGCTTTTTCTTTCATCTTTTGAAGGTGGAAAAGGGATGTGTCAGCACTAGTGGCCWTTTTTTTTTTTAATTGGCTTGTTTGAAACTGCAACTATTGAGGGAAGTAACAAACTCATTCTCTTTCAAGTATTTGGGGATGGGGGAAAGTTGCTTTCCTGCCTCTTACCATTCCACCCTCTTTCACTCTAAATAAAGGTACTCCAGATTCAATACTGGGTTTGTGGACCAGATTTCAGCATTTCCAAGGGTTGTTTTTATTTTTCTCCGTGGCTAAAATTTACTTAAGGACTCATAAAGCTTCAGCAATTCCTTCTAGAAAATTGTTTTTACATTCTGTGCTAATCTGTAAGTAGATTTTAAAAACATGGTAATACATGAAGAAATAGCATCTTGATGCAACTGTCATCCCAACATTTTGGAGAAGTGGCTGGAAGAGGAATGCAAACCCCAATAATTGATTAGTGCTTCTACTTCTCACTGACTCTCTTGCAGTTGGCTGAGAACAATATAAGGGGAACAACCCGAGCTGTACTGCTGTATGGCTTTGTGAAAGCCATTGCTGAGGTGTGTGAAATAATGTCTCTTGCAGAACACACCTCTGTCCTCTCCTCCCACTCCAGTGTCATTAAGTTGCTCTGGTTCTGAGAATTAAATGATAAAGGTCTTTGTGAACCAAAGGTCAGTTAATTTTTAGAGCTTTAACCATAAAAGGATGAAAATGTGATAAACAGTCCTTCAGATGAAAGAGTTTGTACAGTTTTAAATAAAATGTTACAAAGGATTTTTTTTGGTGCCTATTAAGTACAATACAGTTGGAAGGTTTGGCATAAGCGTCTTTAAAAGCCTTGGGAATATTAGCCATCTGTAAAGATGCTGAAATTCGCTCAGGTACTGAGAGAGGTAAATCAAAGAAACTGTAAATTAAGAATCTTTTGTCCTTCTTTCAAGGCAGGGAAAGAAGACAGCAATAACTTCAGGGATTCATTAGTTGCATCTCATTTTTGTTGATGATAAAACACCATCTTCCCAAGGCTACAAATAGCCCAGGAGAACTCCACTGAGCTTTCTTGGCTGACCAATTAAATCTGGCTTTTTATTCATTTTAAAATGTGAATGCATTACTTTATTTGCAGCACTTGATAATGAGGGTGGGCAGTGGGACTCATTTTTTTTATTTTTTACCCCAAGGAATTTCAATGAAATGGATCTTCCCAGACAGGTGGTGCCACTATTAACATCTCTTTTCTTTGGCTACTGCTCTGGGGCATTTCAGCTTGACCCAAGTTCAGAAGTTCAGCAGAAACAGTGAGGTCCTCTTTGCTTGTTCTAGAGCTGTCTGGGTTGAGAATAATGTGATTATGGGACCACATCTCCTAAGCTGCCTACATGTTATGTAATGTAATAGATGTTGAGGAATGTAAGAGTGAATGCTTTCATTTCAAATGGGATTTTTTTTTTTGTTAGTAATGTCATTATGTTCATATATGTCTTGAACTAAGATATTTCTTACAGTGAGAACCATCATTCACTGAACAACCTCCCCACAGATGGGTCTCCATCATTGCAAGTTTTGAAGAGGATACTAAATGAGGTCATGGAGGCTCCATTTTACATGAAAGGCTAGACCAGATGATCTCTCGAGTTCCCTTCCAGCCTGGCCTGTTCCATGATTCTGTGGAGACCTTCAGTAAAGGCCTGTGCCATGGTGGGCTTTGAGGTCAAACCACTGTTGGGTGTCAGAGCAGACAAGCTGTGTGGAATGACCATGCCCACAGGCTGCTGTGCTACAGAGACAACACTTTTTGTTTGGAAACAATAATGTTGATTATTGAGGGAGTCATTGACTGTGGATATTGTAGGTGGAGAGACTAGCCAATAATAATAAGAAGCGCAAGACAAAAAACTTTTTACAGGGAAAGTTAAAAAAATGGACTTGAGGCTGTATTTAGACATGCTCTAAATGATCACAAATAACTGTGATGGAAGCTGAGACTAGTTTCAGAACCCCTCATAGTAAGAGTTACACTGTTTCACCTACCACAAAAGTAGTGACTTTGTTTTCCTTACTGAAGCAGCCACTTGAAAAATTGATATTTGAGGGTGGGGTGTTTTTTTTGTTTGTTTGTTTTTAAATAAAGTGAAAGAAAAGATGAAATATTTCAATTGTTAAAGAGCCCGGAAGTTTTAACCCATGCCATCACACATGTTCCATGTCTYTGAAAAAATTAGTATTTCATACAACCATTTCAGTAACGATTTATGATAGGCTGGACACTTTCTGGTTCCCCTCATGGGTTAGTTCTTATTTAGCACTAGAATAATTCTATGAATGCAATATTTGGCTCTGGACAATATACCAGTGCAAGTTGCTCTCATGTGAAGAACCGTATGTGCTTTACCTCACCCTTGGGTAACAGTGTGCTGTAACTCTGGGCTTCTTCTGGAAGCAAAGCACATGACCGTCAAAAAGCTTGGGTTCCCAGGGTTCTTCTAGCATTTATTCTTACTTAGCTCTGAACTTAGAAGTATCACCTTCTGTCACTTTGTGTGCCTGCAGAGAACATGACTAGGCTCTTATACAATGCTTTCATTTTTTTTTTTTTTTTAAACTGGTAGTTCCTTAAATAAGTTTGAGAGCATTTGTGTGAACAACCTGATAGAAATGTGTTGAAAATGTCTGACTGATACCAGTAAGATAACCATGACTTTAATGGAAGATTAATTGAATTAATTGATTTAATTGAAGCTGGTTCTTCAAGGAAAGCACCTTCCTGGATTTCTCTAGACAGAAAAAGGAAGCAGTGATGGTAGAGCTACAGGTATTGTGTAGCTTCAAGCTACAACTAAATAGCAGTAATTATGGAGGAAAGGTAAAATTATGTTAATTTGCAGACAAATTATAAAACTAGCATCAATTTACTGAGAGCATCTTCAGCTGGCCTCCACCTTGAAAGATTATTTATGCTACTGTGAAGTGTTGATGAGCCAGGATGGCAATTTTTGTGTGCCGTCTTTGGACTGGTATGCAGTATAACCTGCAGGCACCTAGGCAGGAATGTACAAGTAGTGTCCAATGTTTTTACTGCACCTTCACTTCTGAAGCCTCAAACAAGCAGGGATACAGCAGAAAGCACAGTKCGTGGTGTATGCTCAGCAGAGTTGTTCACACAGAAGGGAACAGCTATGCAAGTGAATTTGGCTGATGGGAACTACAAGTGCTTTGTCAAAACCAGATTATGTACTAAACTGAGTACTTCCACCCAATCTTGGCAGGCAAGTTAACTCTGGTATCTCACAACACAATCTCTGCTAGACTAGCAGCGTGTTGTAGGTGACTTGGTCGTGCTTTTACATGCGACAGAACCAGAAGCTCTGATTCCTCACATCTAGCTCTATTTTTGAGGAAATGGGATTTTGAGTAATTTAGACTTTTATTTCCAGAGAAGTAATTTGTTATCCCTGACATAATCCACTTCCTCCAGTCATTGTGAGCTTTCTTAAGGGAATTCCTTTTTTCCTGGGAAGATGCAAAATTAGCTGGTTTCAGTAAACTTAACTCCTGTATTTGCTTTTTTGTTCTTCTCTGGATTCAGCAGAAATGTGTGAACTGTTCCACTGCCTGAGCTGTAGAAAGGGACTGCCACAGTGCAGGGGCAGCTGCTGCACTCACAGTGAGCTCTCTGTTGCTTTCTAACAGGCAAGCAGAGACAGAGCCCTAGAGGGAAGGGAAACGGAACATTGAGGTAACACTATCATCCTGTCCCAYACACAGGGACTGTAGTTTACATGGCAGGAGATCATCTAAAACCAGGTGACAGCTTGATGGATTTGCAAAAGGTGGATGATTCAGAAAGACAATGCCTGAATTGCTTTACACTTTCTCATCTTAATCATTTTTCCCTCCTTTATGGTTGGATTTCATTCTATATTTCTATATTCAAGACCATCAAGGACTTTGCCATTACAATCTTGTGGTGCCTGTTGGATATCCCAGCAGGATAGAGGTACCACATACTTTTTGCATTCCCCTGTTCTTGCACTGTGTTCACTTCCTTTTCTAGTGACTGGTTACATTTTTTGTGTTTTTAAGTAACTTTCTGCCTGCTTCTTAACATACTGGGAAGTCTCTCTTGTGTCATTCTTATCCCTTTTGGGGAAATGTCATTTATTTACCACCTGAATTATTCAGTAACCTACTGATACCAGGAAGGAGAGTCTACTGTGAAATACCTTCTTGTTCTTTGGGTATTRATTTCAATATGACAGTTCAGGAGGGTTTTTGTTTCTTTGGGAAATGCAGTCACTGCATCCTAATAGGTTCTGCATTCAGCTCTCACATGATTGTATAATTGACTAAGAATATATGTCTAAATAAAGCTCTTGAAATTGTATGACTAAGATACTATTTAGACTAAGACTGATCTCTTTGCACTGGCCTCAGTACTAGGCAGTTTCCCCGTTTACTAAATAATTCTGAACCTTTTTTCACTTATGTGAATTATTGAATTTCATGAAAGTAGTAGAAGAGTCCTTCCTATGATTCTGTATATGAAAAATTAATAGCCATAGGGCAAAACAATGATACTGGAATGACTACATCCTGCCCAGAGGTAGTATCTTCAGTTAACTTTGGAGAAGCTTTTTTGCTCAGTGAGCTCTTCTCAGTTTCTACCTATTTTGATTGGTTTCCAGTGTTCAAAAATTGTTCCTTTAATCTAACCTAGGCAAGGCTGATGTGCTTTTGTCAGGCTCTGGAGTGGGTAAGTCTCAGGTATATCCCACACAACCTGGGTGATACTTCGTTTTGATCCACAGCTAAATTCAGTACCAGAGAACCACCAAAGTGGATCAAAAGTCCTGTTTGAGTTCACAATGAAGCATTCATAACTCCAAATACTTTTAAAAAAAAAAAAAAAAGAAAAATTTGTTCCCAGATTGCTGGAAAGTGTTACTAAATATTCATTGAGAAACAAGCTGGGAGTTATCCAAGAGGAGGGAGGCTCATTCCCTCTTATTCCTKCCCTCTGATTTGTACTGAACCATTGCCAGGCTTTTACTTTACAAGGCTTATTTTTATCGATTTTCAACAATAAACAGTGGGAGTATCTTCAATAAAAGATTTACAGTGCATCATGAGGAAATACAACTCCCTACCAAATATTRTATTGATCTTTTCCCAAATGCTACTGAAACAGCATATAAAACCTCAAATGAAGTCCAGTGATGGAGAACTTCCTCTTTCTAATGACAGATGCATATGACTGTTATGTCTTCAGAAGACAATAAAAGGAAAGGGAGTGACTCTGCTTCTTTTGACCATATCTTCAACAGCCCAGTTAAATCTGTCAACTCAATGTAATCCACATAAATAATGAATTTGGGAACCAAGGGAACTGCTAGTGTGTCTGAAGACTCCCATTCTTTGAAGCCGCCTCTCCTGCTGCAGTCAGGCCATAATTAGTCACAGAAGGCCTTGTTGTAACTAGTAAATGGATGGACCAACAATTATTTGAATAATCTGGTTCTGGCTGGAGATATGCCTGGAGCCCTGAATATTCTCAAATGGGTGGGTGAGATGTAAATCACTAGTCATCATATAAAATACAAATAAATCTGACTTCTATTAAAAAAAAAAAAAAAAGTCAGCTTTCCAGACCATCATGTAGTTTCTGCTGAAATAACCCCCAGAAGTGTGATCTGATGTGTCAATTTTTCCAAGAATTCTTCCTCCATTTCTACTCTGTTTTCATTCTAATGGAATGGTTCAATAATTGGAATCTTCTTTCTTTTCAGAAGGATGATGAATGTAGCCCTAAAGGTTGGAAACAGTAATGTGTACAAGTCTGCTGTAGAAAATTAAATAAGGGCTTTGCTTTCTAAGCAAGTTACTGTTACAGCAGTCAGCTGAGTGCTTTCTGAAAATGTGAAGAATAAAACATTGCAACATAGTTCCATCCTGATTCTCCTCCATTGCTAAAAGGCAATAGATTGGAAACAAGTCTGGGGTTTCACTAGTACTTTGGAGTCAGCAACTGAGTTTTCTTTGAATTTCAAAGGCATTTTGTAGCTTTCATTGAGGAGCTTCTGAAAAGGCTAGTCTATGGATTTTGTTTGTTCCCCAGTGATATCTAAACTGAGTAATAAAATAATCCCTGACATACTGGTTTATTTACAATGTTGTATTCAACAAYGAACAGAAGACATACTGATCCTTCTATCCTTTGATCTTTGTGTTTTTATTATGTCTTCAGCCCCTTCCTCAGCCTGGTATTGGTGGAAAAAAGGAAGGGGCTACGTGGTAATGGCAGGCAGAGATCCACAGAAGGTTGCAAACTAACTTCTTTCCCATTACAGAGAGGAAGTTAAGGAATAAAACTAGTCATGGAGTCAAGAAGTCATGGCCTTTGTGGGACCAAAGAAACACAACTTACCGTATTGAGGAGAGGACAGTTAACAGAAATGGCCAGAGTTAAATTTAAATGCCACTGGATAAAAAGCAGATCTCACAGGGATGAACAAATRGATGGGTAACAGCTGCTAAACAAAACTGGAAATGATATAGAATAACCTGGACAGGAGACTTAAATGTTCATGAAACTATAGGGATGTTAGATTTTTTTCCAACGTGTTAGGTTAATGCATCTGTAGAATATCTTCCAGTGACAGTTTGCATACCTGAAGAAGAAAATTTCTCTCTAGGAGATAATTTCTGCCTCTGTGCACTGAAGTGAAACATTGCAGGATGCAGACATCAGATGGATTAGTCATGTTGATAGCTCACATCTGGTAACAAAGCTGAGCTTTCGGAGGTCAAATAGACAAACTTGAATACCAGAATATCAGCACTGTTTTGGTAGTGCTGGGGTGATAATCCTCCTGGATATTTACTGGCTATGTCCTGTTGGTGTTTTTTGTTTCAATGTCTGCTGCAGTATGGTGAGCACTAACCCTATCAGTAAATTCCTAATTTGTCATAAACTAGAAATGTATCTCCTGGAACAAACCGATTTACCTTTTGTTTTCTCCATTTGCAAATCTATCCTTAAGCCACATAATAYTCCTTTGCTATCTATAGTTGTTTGAAACATTATCTTCTGAAGATGGCTCAGTAAACTGTGCAACCCCAGAACACATTAATAGCTTAAATATAGTTGATAATGTAAATGAAAAATTGTATCTGCATGGCCCGATATAGCAGAATGTTAGYCAGCCATCATTGCTTAGGCTAAAACTGCCTTCTGCTCTTACTGTATAAGTTTTCTTTGACAACTAAAGTGTGATAGTGCATCCTGACTTCACTGGTGTCCATATGCAGTTCTGAAATCTCTAAAAATACATGTTGTAAAAATGATGGGCAAATGATCATCTCTTTGCAAGACTCATCTTTCAGAGACTCCCTGCAGAACCTGGCTGGAAAATGCACTAGCAGGCACAGGACACTTGAGTGACTCCCCCGTTGACTACAGTTTGGCCTCATAAGCTGTGCTGTAGCAGCATCTTGTGCTAAGGTATTGAAAATCTGACTCATAGAATCACAGAATGGTTTAGGTTGGAAGGCACCTGAAAGATCATCCGGTTCCAACCCTCCCACCATGGGCAGGGACACTTTCCAGTACACCAGGTTGCTTCAAGCCCCATCTAACCTGTTCTTGAACAATTCTAGGGATAGGGCTTCCACAGCTTTTCTGGGCAACCTGTGCCAGTGCCTCATCACCCCCTGACCCATGCTCTCAATGAGTTTCTGAGGTAGGCTGTGAGATTGAATAGAAAAGCTGAACAGTATGTCAAGTCATAGAAGACTAATGGAACATGAGACTGCTATGGTTTGGATCATCTCTGTTCCATGGAGGGATCCATGCTGACTTCTTGTCTTACCCTCAGGATCATGATAAAGCCATGAGTGAAGGATGTAAAGACAGTTCTTAGATCACTTACTGAGTGTTCAGGACATGCATGCATATGTGGGATTTTGTTCTTCTGGAATAGGCAGTGACAAGCACGCAGGTCTTCTACTGGAGGCAATGACTCCTGCTAGGAAGACCACACAATTCCTTCAGGCAGGGTGGGTAACAGTGTGGAAATAACTGTTTCGAAAGCTCAGAGCTCTCAGGGCATTCTGACTTGGTAGTGAAAAGCTGCTGGTGAAAACATTTCTCTGTATCTGATCTTTTAGCTGTACATATTTACATCTCTTGAGATGTGGGACAGCCAAAATGAATACTGTATTGGAATTGTCATTATCACCTTTCCCCTTTTTAAGATAAAAAGGGGATCTCTTTTGCATAGGTGCTCTCATAAAACACCTTGTGACCAAAAGGAGTCGATGAGTGACTAAAATAATATACACAAATCTCTGTGACAGTTGGTTGGAATTAACACAATTATAAAATCACTTCAGTGTTTGAAAGGAAGAGGTAGAACTTTAAAAACATTCCAAATGTTCCAGAGCAATAGTCAAATATTGCCATGTGGATGAAAAAAGTAGGTGAACTGCTACACACAAGGAAGTTGTCCTTTTCAAAGTCTTGTGCTGCTTTGCTGGAGGGCATGTAGGTCTGCAGGGTTGGAAAGCCTATGCTCTTGTAATGCCTGTACTTGGCAACTGGTATTTACTTGTCTTGGGGTCTAAGAATAGTGTGTACAACATTGTCTGTATAAAGAGAATGCAAAGCATTGCATAGCTCCTTGTGCTTCTGAAAACCCATAAGGAAATACTCTTTTTGAAGATGTCTGTATCTGCAAATGTCGCTCCTGCCATAAATGCTCTCTACTAAACTATATCTAAATTCCTTTCTAGATGTGGCAATACTTACAATCTATTTGAGACCTTAATTTTCAGAAAGTAATTTTTGCTGCAGCAGAGATAAAATTTCAGCATCTTTTTGTTCTAGGTGTCAATATTTGCTTTCATTGGAGGTAGTTTTCAGAATCACTTATCTTGGGAAGGACCTGCGAGACCAAGTCCAACTTATAACCAACTGAACACCACTCTGTCAACTGGACCATGTCACCAAGCGCCACATCCAAAACTTCTCTTGAACACCTCCAGGGATGGTGACTCCACCACCTCCTTGAGTAGCCCATTCCAATATCTAATCACCCTTTCTGAGAAATTCCTTCTAATGTCCAACCTAAACCTCCCCTGATACAACCTGAGGCCATTTCCTCTCCTCCTGTTGCTTGTTACCTGGAACAAAAAAAAAAGCTCTCTGCAATTACCTGAAAGAATGTTGTAGGAATGTGGGTGTTGGTCTTTTCTCCCAGATAACAAGTGACAAGTTGAGAGGAGATGGCCTCAAATAGTGCTAGCACATGTTTAGGTCAGATAGTAGGAAAACTTTCTTCACTGAAAGGGTGGTTAGGCATTGGAATAGACTGCCCAGGGAGGTTGTGGAATCACCATCTCTAGAAATGTTCAAAAGACATGAGGGTGTGGCACTTGGGGATATGGTTTAGTGGTGAACATGGTGGTGCTGGGTTAATGGTTGGACTCGAGATCTTGGAGATCTTGTCCAGCCTTAACACTTCTGAATTTGTGAGATAATGAAAAATGCAGGAMGTTCCCAACTCTATAAGCTGCCCTAGTATGGACCACACCTACCTCCCTACTGGCGTAGGATGTACAGCCAAACAGAACTGTACAGAAGAATAAAAAATGATCTCTCAGTCCCAGCAGAGTAGGGAATGTTTGAATCAATACTGAAGGCCAGACACCCACTGAAGTTGATGAGGGGTGATTCTGTGCCTGATTTGACAGTGAAGAGCTGGATTTCTCTGATGAAGTTTAAGGACTCAGAGGTGATTCAGCCTTACCATAATTAATTTAGGTGTCACATTGTTAGTGATAATTTCTCCAGAATTATGGCTGCCAAGCAATCAAAGAACTGTATATCACGTATCGTGAAAATTCCAGCTCTGTATCATTGCACTGTCTGGTGTTCCCTGGGGATATGTAGGATAAAATCAGGATGTTTTGCAAATGTTCTGTTCCTTGTCTCCATCTAATCAAGGTCTAGGCATGTTAGGAGACTTGCTGACAGCCTAGGACAAGAAGTTAGAAAAGCAAAAKAGCTCTGGTCTTTGTCAAGTGTTTCTGCTCAGGCAAACTAGAACCAGAGGCCAGGTGCCTGTGTCACTTGTGACATCTTACAGCAAGATGTTGTGCTTGCTCAGCCTTGTTAGAAGATTCATGCGATGCTCATCAAGTCAAGTGAAGTCTTTAATGACACCACTACATTACACAGCGAGTGTCTGAATGCTAGGGAGGTCGTGCTCATTCATGGGGTGTGCACAGACATGGAATTCTTCCTAGGCCAAAGCAATTTCTCCAACCAATGGGAAAAACTGCAAACCCAACAAACTAGAAATGCTAGTTTCTTACCAAAACCACATCTTAACAATTATTTAAGTGTTAATATAAGCAACTAAGAAAGTAAGAAAAGACTAATGAAGATTAGTGAAAAATAAAATTACTACCATCATTGTCTAATGAAAAGTTCTTTGTAGCCACTGGTAGTCTGAACAATGAGGGGATGGGATTAACACTGCTCTGCACCAAAAAAAAAAGCAGTTATTGCTTTCACAGGTGCTGCTGAACAATGTTTTGCCATTCAAGAGTACCAGATTCACAGGTATCAATGGCTGCATGCAGCACTCGTCTATCAATGCACAACACATCCACAGAAGAGTTACAAATATTCTTAAAGAGATTAGAATTCATGAGGTTTTTTTTTTGTTTTGTTTATGTAATATCAAGAGGCAGATGAAAGAAAATGTCAAAGCTAAAGAAGCTTGATATACATAATTTGGTTTTAACATAGAGGGTGACAGAGAAGGATGCCTCTGTCTCAAGGATGCGCCTTATGGGGATTCGCAGTTTCCCCAGGCCTAAGTGTTTCAAAAGAAGAGCCTATTAAAAGCCTGAGAAACTCAAACACTATAAATGAACAGGACCAGGTGCTGTTTTTAAAAGAATCCTGCAGTAAATAAGAAAAAAACTGGAGAAACAGTTAGGATTCTGTCAATTACCATTAAAAGTGTCCACTGCTCTGGACAGTTATTCACAGCTAAAGGGAAAAACCTGCCATTTTAGAGGAAACTGAGATACATTCATAGCAGTAGGCAGCCATTTTTGTCAGGCTACTTATTTTATTGCCTGAATAAGCATAAAATGATGGGATCACAATACAACAGTTCTGCAAGTTATCTGTATGTTCTAAGTGGCTAGAATTGCTTAAACAAACTAAAAATTAAAGATACTCCAAGACCCATGACAAAGGTCTGAAGTTCAATCCTAATTTAGAAACGAAGTGACCACTCCTCAGAAAAGGAATATTCAAACTTTTCTCAACAGGATAAGCTATTTGAATCTTCTACAACCTAGAACATGCTCTTACCTATGCTGTTAATTTATGAGGAGGATTGTAAATGCTTTTGTAAAAAAAAAACAAAAAAAAACCCCTGGAATCCAAAGACACAAAAAAAACTTCTCCAAACACAGAAAGCAGAAAGCAGTTTGAGGGTAGACTGCAGGAGGGAAGAGGTGAATCCCATTGCTGAATGGTTGCTGAACAGCAATGAAGTTCTTTAATGCTGCTCCCCACTTTCCATTTTCAGCARATTAAGGAGCCTAAAGCAGTTTAAAGCCACCTTTAGTGGTGCTCTCTTAGCAATAGAACCCAGAGCTCTGGCATACTAGAGGACAGTGATGCRATTCACAAATACTTCATTATCTCAGTGTTCATCTACTGGAAACATAAGGTATTCCTTTAGTGTGCTTTAATGGGTACTTAAATTTATTGTATGCTCACTTTACCATTACTTCAGGAAATATCTTAGGAAAAGAATATGTAACATGCACAGTGAGTCCAATAAAAGCAAATTCTGCTACCCTTTGAAATCCTACCTGCAGCTTGCTTTCATCTGCTAACAGCAATAGTTATCATTGCCAACAACCTTTGAATAAAATGGTTTTGTGATTTCTTTTTTGCACATATCCTTGATTTAACAAGAGAGATTTGGACCATCTGTGGGTAACTTCCACCAGGTATTTTTTTTCAGAAGCAGGAGATGTGAACTTCAATCTCCTCAGGCTTCTGAAACCCAGGTTTTCTGTTTTGTGAAAAAGTCCCCTGGCCTTGAGATTGTTTCAGCCAGTTTCTTAAAATTCTTCTGAGGGATTTTAGCAAGTCATGACAACTTTAAACCAACTCTTTGTTCTATCCACATCTTTCCCATTCCTCTTTTCAATCACAGCAGGTGCTCTTACCCTCTTGTTTCTGCCAGTTGTTCCAAAATACCTGATCATAACTGATTTTTTTCCATGTTCTGAGGGTAAGAAAAAGTCCTTAAGCATTCTGGTTTTCTTGGCATAGTACTAGTCTTCTGTGCTGTAGTAGAAAACTCATTCTCACATCAGTTGCTCTAGC
Source organism: Malurus melanocephalus (assembly GCF_030028575.1). Classification (NCBI taxonomy): domain Eukaryota; kingdom Metazoa; phylum Chordata; class Aves; order Passeriformes; family Maluridae; genus Malurus; species Malurus melanocephalus. The sequence goes on from NW_026623310.1 coordinate 816,897, forward strand.
ACTGCTGCAGCTATGGATTTTCAGCCACAAATTCAATTCCTTAAATAAAGATAAGCTATCATAACCTTGGCCATACCTGATGCAGAAAGTGATAACTTCTGTATTTTTTATCTCATAGCAGATGATCCTTTTCCTCTGAGTCAGAGTTCTTTCTGGAATCCTTGCATCACCCAKTACTACATGTCATACAGTACCTACAACCTTCCATCGCTACACAGATATACTGTGACCATTACAAGAGATATTTTAGCTTCTCTTTACAAACACTTTGGAGAGAAAAATTGCCAACATGCTTAATAAGTGTCCTGCAGTTGTCAGCATGAGACATTTATTTCTTTTGAATAACTACTTCCTTAGATTCTCAACACATGGGAAAACATGAACTACAAGTATGGAGCTAGTTGCATCGGTAGCAACTTAAAACATATACAAAGAACATCCTAAAGCGAAGCAAATGTGATTAAAAAAACCCCAAGCCCCTTGGCAAAACGGTACCTAGTTAAATAGCAGAAGCTCTCACAGATGTGCCTGCAAGAGTCTCAGTCATTAAGTAAGGTTGTACCTGGCTAGTTCATTGCCAGCTTACAAACTTTTAGGTTTTAAAACCCTGCATTCTTGATAGAACTTTATTAAAATACTTGCATTAGTCAGGCTGTAAATGTGATAGTGAAATATGCTGAAGTTTTATCACAAGGACAAAGTACTGCTCTACATTTTCACTACAGCTATTTAAAAATAATCTTGTACAAAGGCATTAAGAAACTGTGTGCAGATACGCTATTTAACCAAGCTTTAACATTTCTTATACACAAGAAATAACACTTGATTCAAAGTTAGTCTTTACAAGCACACACTGTTTTTTTCTCCCTCCTCTTTCTCTATTTGTGATATGGGATTGAAAAATATAGCTTGCTGAGTGTAATGAAGAGCTCAATTCAAGCACGAGTCCTTTCTAGAACTCCACAACAGTACAACCAACAGGGGGCTGTCTGGCTACGYGATGTTATCAAATCTGCAGTGAAATCCTTTTTCTGACTGTATCATCTACCATTCATGCACTTTTTAAAACTGGTTGTAGCATCAGTCATTTAACAGATTCCATACCTCCAAAACATTGGAGTTCTTGAGCATCTTTGTCTCATACTACTGGAAATCTCGTATTTTTGAGTTGGAAGTTCCATCATAGATTGATAATATAGCATTAATATACTTTTTGATGTGCCTGAAAGTAACAGATATTGCTTGTTGGAAAAGAAACCTTCACATTGTCTTGATGACAGGAAAGATATGGTATAGCTGCTTCCATATGGTAAGAACCTATACCTAAATGCACATTTTTGTGCTGTTTTCATATGTTGATACCAATCTTCTGTACAAAAGAGATAGACCAAGATGTTTTTTGAGCCTTTGATACTGATTTAAAGAGCAGATAGGCAAAGTCTGTCTGTAGTACTCTCAAGAAAGGAGGAATAAGGCCCTGGGCATTCCTTACAGTGATCTAAGCAATGAAAATGAACTTTTAAACTGGAGKGCAAATCTCAGGAGTAGAGGGTACTTTTCTTGGTACCAGCACTGTTGCTTAGAGCAAGCACACTCAACTGGCTGAACTTACGAAAAATGAACCTGAAGTCGTTCAGTGAAACCACCAAAGAAATATCAGTCAGAGCAATAGTGAAGGAAACAAGAAGACTCATTCCCAAACTTGTCTGGCTCAAGAATCACGAGGCTGTAAAACCAYAGTCTTATATTATTGTTGATTATTCTAGCTGGTCAAATAATATAACCTCTGAAGCTCTTCCTTTGCCTTTATTTCAAGAAAACCTTAAAAATGTATACATTTGAGGCTTTATATGCTATAATTTATGCCTTATATGATTCAAATTTTATAATACTTAAAGTTTTTTTGAGTATTTGTTGAGAAATTCCAAAACATTTTACTTCTAAAACCACTTAAAAGTGTAAAACTTGCTGACAGAAAGTTCCTTTATGGGCAATAATGCCACATGCTTGCCCTGCAGAAACACAGGGAAATGGGAAGTTATCTGTGTCTGATTCCTATGGCTATAAACAGTAGAAGAAAACACTATATTATTCCTATTTCTCAACAGAAACTAAGACAACCTTTACCTACTCCAGTACTGTATGCTTTGAAGATACAAACTGAATAAATGCTGCTATAATTAATATGGTAATTTCAGAACTTTTGAACATAAGGTTCAAGTTTTACATTAAGAGACAGAAGCAAAATAAGATTAATTTAATTTATTAACAAATACAGAGCTATTTTAAGTGAATAAAATGTGGAAAAAATAAGAGAATTAACTGATGACCACTAAAAAACTTCTAACAGAAATAAACTATTTAGAGTAAAAAAGTAGAACTCCAATTATTATTATCCCACTCACAGAAAGATGAGCAAAGTCACTCATGCCATTGCATTTTTTTCCCATTTTTTTTCTTATTTCTCTTTATAGTTTAATATTTTATTCTGATACACAGTTAGAACTGCCATCTTAGAAAGGAGATTCACTTATATCTCAGACATCAGTTTCTCTTCAAGTACATTTAAAAAATTTAGTTTTTACATGAAGAATTGCTGCTGCTGTTAAACAGGAAAAATAGCAGCTCACCACTTTRGATATATTTCTATAATTTCTTGTGACTTCTCTGACAGTAGGTTGTGATGAATATAAAGGGAGTATAAATACCTCAAATTTCAATCATTACTGCTAGTACTGCTACCTGATTAGAAGAGACTTCCCTCATATTTAACAAGATACCATGACTAAGGGAAAAGCTGAAACATATTCAGATCTCTAACTTTCCAGTGCATACCACTCTCACTTAGCAAAACATGCCTYATACAGTAACAAGAAAACTGCCTTTGAAATGTGAAGAAAATAGCTGTAGAAGTCCCAAATACATAAGTCACYTCACATTTTTAAAGATGCAGTGCTTATCACTGTACATTAAGCAGTTGTTACAATTTAACTAGATTGTTCTTTCTGGAAAATAGATCTTCTCAGGTAAATTTATTGTCAAATATGCTGAAGTTCAAACGTGTACATTACCCTTAGCGTACAGAAGATTTTGCAAAATGTTGAAGATATTACTTACGAAAACGACATTCAAAAAACAGCACACACAAGCGTTTAATGATAATAACAATTATATTTGCAGAATACATCAGTGTGATAGTGTCACAGTCCACAGTGACAAGACAGGACACAAATCAGAGTATTTTGGAGTTGACAGGACTGCAGAAATACACCSTGAATAAACAGCATGGAAACTCTGCTTCTCAGCCTGAGCTGGTAACAAGGAAAGTTGAGTGTAGATGTGGTCTTTACAAGATGCACAGTACTCACTGCTTCCTCCAAAATCAGAATTAATAAATGCCATAGAAAATTCCACAATAAAATGCATTACTGTAGTACAGGTACTCAACAAAGGTAGCGAACAGCCTTTCAAGGTATGTGTCTATTACCCCTATTTTAAATGTGACATGGAGGTGTAGAAACTATCATAGTATAGAATAGTTTGAGGTACCCTTTAAGAAGGCAGGAGACTGTCAGCAGGTGTAACTTTACAGATTATTTTAATTCAAATAACAACTCCTAAGAACCTCAGCTACCAATGTGAACCACCAGTGTTTCTTTCAGACATGAGAATTTTAAATCAGACACCTCTAAAGTAAAGCACAATATAAGCACTACAGAAGCAATGGCCTGCTAACTTGTCCAGCATCATGCAAGAATAAAGGCAGAAAAATAAATATCTCATCCAATTCTTAGGAATTCTCACTTGACATAACCATGAAGACTTCTTTTCCTCTACTTGCAGCCATTWGTTCCATTGCCTACAGATTTTTTTTACTAATTTCTGCAGCACCTATAGGAACATCAGCCTTCTTTCTTGCACAGTCCACAAATATCTTCCACGGTCCAGCACCACACCAGGCCAATCCTATAATTAGATTAAATATTCTGTGTGATCATGAAGATGGCTTCATAGTACACTGACACAAGGGGGCAAATGAAGATTGCAGGATCTTAATGCAGGAGTTATCTAACTTCTTCGTGTTTCATTTTGTGATCTTAATGTTCTTTTTACAGTTATTAGCTTGTGCTTTGTCGTCCCCCCCAAAACATTTCCCCCTTTGAATTCTAATTCCCCTTATTAGATGAAGCATTTTATTTACTTCCACAAAGACGATGAGAGAACTGAAGAATCTTTCACATGAAGAAAGGCTGAGCAAGCTGAGACCGCCAGCCTGGAGAAGAAAAGGCTTGTGTTTGTGTGATCTCAGCGATGTGTCTAAATGCCTGCTCGTGGGGGTAGAGGAGACTAAAGAAGACAGCGCCAGGCTCTTCTCAGTTGTGTCCAGTGACAGGACAAGAGGCAACAGGTACAAAATGAACTGCAAAAAAATCTAGCTGAACAGGACAGGCTGCAGAGTCTCCATTCTTGAATATATACAAAACCTACTGGACACAGCCCTAAAGAAACTGCTCTGCCTGACCGTGTTTGAACTAGACGATCTCCAAAGAGATGTCCCTTATATCCTCAACTACTCTTATTTTGGGATTCCTTTTCAGGACCAAAATCCATGAAGTAGTTGAGGGTATTCTATGTGGAATATGATGAGTGGGATGAAATTGACAATGATTTTCCCCATGACAGGAAAAGCTACTACTTAGTAGTCCACATTCCCTTTGGGATCTGAAGTGCAGAGCACTCTATTGAATGTTGGGAATAATCTGAGGAGAGCAAGCCCCTTTCTCCAAGCCTGACTTGTTCTCTTTTCTTCAAGCCAGATCTGCTCTGTCAGGCTGCTGCTTCTTCCAATATCAAGAAACAAACAAAATCCCAAATCTTTGCTCAATTTATTTAAAACCTTCTGATTTTTCAGTTCATCAGATCTGTCCTTCCCAAATCTGTTCTCAGCTCCAACCTTTCAACATCAGATTTTTAGACCTACTCCATACACTAGGTRTCTTCACTCACATACGGCTACTAGTCTCAGTTGATTTTCAAGCAGGTCTATATTTTCTTCCCCTTCTATATGAATTAAACACCTTTTTCCCATACAGTTCCTAAGCCCAGCAGAAAACAAGCACCTGAAGTGAAAACAGTGAGCTTTTCTTTCTTGTACCAGACACAGACCTTAAGACCCCAGAGCTGTAATATGAAGAGAAGCCTATGGCTTCAGTATGAAGCCACAGCCTATGGCACCACCCATACAGGCAAACATCAGGAAAATGTAACTGCTAATATTAAGCCACCTGTGAACCATGCAAGAAATGTAACATCCTTTTCAAGGGTGTAGGAATGGAATAATTTGAGTAGGCCTTCATAAGCACTTGAAGTAGTTTTCTTAATCCAGACAGGAACTTTGGTTCCTCAGTTGAACTCTAGTTCTGCAAATGCTCAAAGTGTGTTTTCACCATGTCACTGAACTATTCTAAGCTGCTAGGGCCACCAAACAAGACAGTCCAACCTTTGCCCTTTTGCTTCTTCCTGCTCCCTGCTATTTCCTGCCCTTGTGCCGGTGATAGGAGTTTGCATGGTGAACCAGAAGGAAGCACAGTTTGTTTCGCTCTTCGCACAAAGGCTAACATAGGCACAATGAAGTAGTCAGGAACAAATGGTATAGCCACTGGATTTTATAAAGACATGCAAATAGACTGACTTGTACGCTTTCAAGATTCTGATCAGCTCTTAAGATTCACATCTGCTTAGAGAGGTCCCTGGGAAAAATCCTGGGTAAATCAAAATACTTGATGTACAAAAGCAACTGCTGCAAGCACCAGTCAGCAGCGTGCTGAAAAAAATCAGTGACCTTTAAGAGAAGTGGAATAGAGGAAGAATAATATCTTTTTCTTTTGTAACTCTCAGATTTTGGTCTTTTCAAGCATTTCTAAGCTTTCAAAGGGTTGAAATGTATTTGCAGGTCTTTAATATTAAGCAGTTACAATAAACAAGTACAGCATAGTGCTACTTGAAGAAAGTCAATGAGAAAGCTATCCAACCCTAAGCCAGACAGATATTTTTTCTAAGTAGTCAACCTCATTTTGGTCATATATCTTAAGAGACCTGTAGTAGGTAAATGTGCACACAGAAGTGTTCTTTATGAAAAGAACTATCTAATATCTTTATGAAAAGAGCTATCTAATTCTGAATAGCTTTGCTGCTGAGAGCTGCTCAGGTCTGAAGTAAATTGGAAATTTAGCCATCAGTAATTCTACCAGTTCAAATACACAGCATTAGTAGACAAACAGACTGTGATTTTTACCAGGCTGAAATTGGGAAATACGGTCAAATAATGCAAACTTACGAATCATAACAACTTGGATTCATATTCATCTACATCGTGTTTGTACCTGTGGAACTGCACCAGCAGCAGGCCTGTGAAGGCTAAAATCAAAACAGATCTCCAGTGCAGATAAGCTTTTTTCCTCCTTTTAAAACATCTATATGATATATTAAGTTGAATCTGTGAACACTATTTGAATAAGGTATGTGTATCTTAAATGGTAAAATACAACAGGGCTAATAAAATTAGATTAGCAAGTGATACTGAGTCATGATAGCGAAGAAAATAAAATCTTAAAAGGAAACACACTTTCAGATCTGTATCTAAAATTAGTGACATTTACATAACCATTAGTCTACATTTGACTCACCACACAGTTCTTGCATCCAGCTTTTAAAACGAAAGGAGCCCAAGTGATTTCCATTCTCACTGCAGCAATTTCAATAATCTCAATGAAAGATTCTCCTGCAAGAGAAAAATCTTAGTGCAAGATGAGAAAAAAAAAATAGTAAATTCAGTCAGATACACAGTTTAAACTTCTCACCATAAAACTGTTGCCTGTCTATAGCCCAGTGGTTTAAGAAATAAAGCGTTTAATGAGTTTTGCTAATTTTAATAAGTTTTAATAAGCATTTTAATAAGTTTTGCAGTTTTTCTTTGAGATCTCTTTGCAAAAAGCATGACCAAAAATTTCCCAGTTCCACTAATTTAGAAAAGGCTGTAAAAAGGAACACAGTTTTAAGAGCTTTAGTAAAGAAATACTGACAAAGTAATGTAATTTTTGTAGTTTTAAAAATATAAACACACTTACCAAAGCATTGTTAGACAGGTGTAGCTTGAGATGGCTTCTTTAAAAAGTTCATTTTTCACGTATACCAAAGMAAAGTTATATATGTATCTATTCTATATTTACCAACAGATACTATGAAGTTGTAAATATAATTTCTGAATAAATGAAAATACAAACAAAACCTAGGAAATAGCTCATAAACAAACAATATACAAATTATATTAACAAAAAGGCATAGGAAATACATGCAATGTCCTGTTCCACAACTCGCGTGCAGAAGTGGCTAGCCTTACTTCAGCAGCACAGTTAATACTGGAGATATTTACAGTCTTAACACCAATATTTACGTGCTGCTAAAGTATGACAGACATCAGCATCACAAGATTGACTAATTCATAAGTGGTATGTCTCTTCAGGGTGACGAAATCCTTGTATTTTTGAGGCAGCACAATATGGCCTGCACCTTTTCAAAACCCACAAACCATTATGTGCTGCTACGTTATGCCAAGGTGTCTACCATGCTTCAAGGAAATAGAAACATACACTGAGAACTAAATACAGAATTTTCTTATTGAACTTTAGCTTTCATGTAGTAACATCAGCTGTATTAATAAACTACACAATGTTTATAAAACATCTGTCCATTGCCAAGCTGACTGTTTATTTACATTGAAGCTCTAGACTTTACTGTCAACTGTGCATAGTACCTTAATGGGACATGAAACACAAACTGGACAATTGTGTATCTGATTAGAGGAACTAAAGATTATGCAGATATTTACTTCAAAAGAAAACGAAAAAGTCTGGGTTATACTTTTGGTCATCTGGAAACTTGGACGTGAAAAAAAATCATATGTAAGAGAATAAGAGCTAATTTCGAAACATGCTTCTCTCAACTACTGTATCAGTCCTCAAACCATTAGTCGGTTCTGCAGCTTACCCTTACTGCAATTTTTGGGTAGACAGACTTAAAAGTGTCTTCTTAATTAATTTTAGGGAAAACAATACATTTAAAAAAACCCACAACAGATTGTTAGCAAGATCAGCAACTTACTGTTAAGAGCAGGAATTCATGTGACCCCAGACCAGAATGACCATACTACTTTATTTGAAGAAGGCAAGAGATCTGGAGTTCACATCCCTGCTAGTTATCATTTTCTTAGAAGTATGCCAGAGATTTAAGTGAGTGCAGTCATTTTACTGGTTCCCCAGATAACATGAATTATACCATCTTTAACATTTTTATACTAAACTCTTAAGACAAAAGCTACTTACACAGCATGGACCCAAGCACTCCACTCCATTGCAATAAGCCTTCTAGTCAGGTCATGATAACTTCTGGAAATTAACAGGGCTATCTGAAAGCACAAAAAGAGATTTGGCAGGCCACTTGGGGAAAAGATCAGGGAGTTTTTCTTTTCTCCCTTCCTGTTTTAGTTCCTACAGTWATAGAGGATGACAATATCTGCTAGAAGAGTCCATTGCCACAAATGTGCCAATTTAAAGTGAGATTGCCAGTGTTAAGCTGGAGCAACACTTTTTATATCATTTATCCAGGTAGGAATGCTAACTTTAGGAACTGTATCAAAGAGCCATTTCCAGGATATTTTATACTTGCACAGCTATATTTACACTTACCCCCACCCCACCTCTTACTACCTATGTTTGTTTAAATCAGAAAGCTGAAATAGGCAAACTAGATTAAATAGGCACAATTATCCAACTTACCATGGTGAATTAAAGTCAAAATAAACCTAAACAGTGAAGGTATGCTCTGACAGTTCATCTTCCCCCATGAAGAAACTCTGCTAGGCATAAGCCAAGAGAGGAAAAGGTAAAGATAAAATCTCCACCATATATATATATACACACACACATATAAAGTGGAAGGCAAAGATAAAGATAGATTTGAGTAAAAACGCTGGCCAGCAGCAGGAGATTAACTTTTCTGGAAAAAGTATATAAAAAATATTCTCTAGCAAGAGAAAGTACTGCTTTGTAATTATAGATTTACCTTAAAAGACCAAATGAATATTATTTCAATGAGACAGCTGCCACATTTAATACCTTTGGAAGTGCATTTCTCATTTTTACATTTAGGCCAAATTCTTAATTTGAAACTCCAAGTGTAACTGATACTATTCTTTAAATTGCCTGGTTGCTTTCAGGTTCTAGCTTAAGTATAGAAGGTTTTTTTCCTGTTGCATAACTAAATCCCTCTAAAATTAAACTATACACACCATGAAATGAAAACTTTGCTGAACTATTATGCTATTTTCCACAGTAAATACATATGTAAGAAAACCTGCAGGTACTTCCACCCACCCATACAAAACATGAATACAAAACCTTACATGAATTACACAATTCTGGATTGTTTGTTTGTGTTTTTCCTTTGTTTTTTTWWAAATTATTTTGGAGAGTGCTTTGTTGCTGGTTAYTTTTTAAACTTTACTACAGAATGCTCCAAAAGAAGCCAACCAACCCAAAATTCAACATGACATGACTATATATTTTCTACACTGCTATTAAAACAATTTCATCTACAAGCAGAATAAGCAAATTTTCACATAAAATTAAAGGCAGTGTACGTGAGAGAAGGAGTTGCAGAACAGGAAAAGGATGAAAGGAGGAAGTCTAAGATAAGAAGTCTAAGATTCCTAAGCCAGAAATCTACTGAGATCCAGAAGCTGTGCACCATTATGTTTAGGTCATAAAATCAATATAGTTGTTACCAAGAGTGCTTCTCCTACCTTCATCCTTGTGTCTTAAGAGGAGGGTGAATGAGAGACAGACAGACAAAAGGAGACCTCAATAAGAGCTGGGAATCATGTATGCAAGCCGCTCCATTACATTTCCCAAGTCCCTAAAAACAAGAGTTCTGCCAAGGAAGGATTCTGAAGATGAAAATTGAAATTCCACAGAGCAGGCTCACATACACAGGCCAGGAATGCTCTTTGAAAAAACCTACTAGAACTGTTAAAATAGAGACTGTGTGTGTGTGTGTGTGTGTATTTATACTTGTTTTAGCAATTGGAGTGTTCCCAAGCAATGAAAGAGCCTTTCCTTGATTTCAGTATTTCTCAGTTGATTTATCAAAGACCAAGCCTAATATAAAATATAATTTTTGGATTTTACTGTGTATGGTTTACAACAATACCATGCCAAACCTAATCTTTTCTGACCCTATGAAAACTAGCTACAAGTCAATTTCTAGCTACTATACATACTAATAAACTCCTTAAATGATACTATAACTACTAATAAGTTCCTTAAACCTCTGTGTTAACATTTTGTATCCCGAAGGTACCACTAGGCTTGCAATCGGACTGGCAGGTCAGTGACTTGGACGTATCAAGGTCATTGTATTAAACACTGTATATTTTCTCTAATACCCAAGAACATGATACAAAATTAAACATTAACCTCATGCCTTTTGCTCATACAGTACAAGCACTTTCTTGATACTTCTTGGCCAAAACATCTGCCTTGTCGATAGTGTTATACACCAATGCACACAACCATATTCCATTGCCTTTATTACTTACTCATTAATGCAAAGCAAYACAGATCCAGTATGAAAGCGAGGTTATCGCTTCACTGCTCATTGTGACCCTTTCCAAACCTTATTTCACTTTAAAATAAAACTGAACATGAACGTGAAAGACTTAAGTGTTCATCGTCTAAAGCATTGCATTTGTCAACCTGTACTACTCTGCTCCATAGCCCCGGCACTGGCAAATATATATCCATGTCTCAGTTTTCCCAGGTTAGCTTAGTGAAAACTAGAAATGAGACAGTTTGCAGTGAGATGGCAGAACATGAAATGGGACATCTTTGATAAGTGTGTCCTGCTCTGTACATTCCATTACCAGAGTAAGTTACTTCTCTGTTACAAAGGACATTTTGCAGTGTAGCTTTTTGGACAACTGCTGATCAATTTGCCAAGCTCTCCTCTCACAGTACAGTGCCACTAATACACCACTAAACATGACTAAACACACTGACAGTTCAACGCTTGCTGAAAACACTTTTGGGGTTTTATTGAACTAATCCGGGAAAAAGACAGAATTTGAGAAAAACTCACTGCTCACTACCAAGAAATCTAATCCTTCCATTCTCTAAGATATTAACATCTTAAAGTGTATGTAGCTGTATCTTTCTCGCACGCTGTTTACAATCCTCCCTCCAAGTTTAAACAATAGTTTCATTTAATTTTTGTCATATGCTTTCTCAACACTGCAATATTCATATTGCAAACATACTAGGATTTATCACTCTTGCTCATTATTAAATCTTAGATTTAGAAGTATATTATTTTACTCCTGCCTTCTTGTTCTTTTTTAAGGAACCATCTTTCCTTCTCAATCATGGTCAGCAGCYGTTAAAGTGATATGCATGTATTTTCTAAAAGAAGAAAAGATTCCACTGAAATATTTCAGAACATTAACTTTAAAGGTATCAGTGTACTTTTGGCTACTATTGCATTATTATTTGGTTCAGGTATAACCTATGATACTCAGTTAATTCACTCAACTTAATTGAGGTTTACTTTGTGGTCAGAAGAAGAAGAATTAAGAGAATAAACTTACACCTTGATAGTTCTTCTCCTGAAGTAACAGTGAGATTTTAAATTTGTGTTTAAGACTGCAGTTCTAAAAAGAAAAAATTAAATTAAATTAAAAACAAAATCTGTCTCTAACCTAGCAATTTTGTGCTAGGGTTGCATGTGTTTCTTTAAAAAAAATTAAATGATTAATACAGCAATAAATTTGCCTCACTTCACTTCAAAGAAGTGCAGTAATTCAGGACCAAGCTTATACACACTCTCTGTGTACAAAAGGTGCACCTATACCTTCTAGCAAGCAGCTGAATATTTCTAACACTATTATAGAGATGTTAAAATAATTCACAATGCTTCAAATAATTCTCTGAACATAAAGATGAATATTTGAACAGAGGTAACTGTACCAATTTAGCGTTTTGGTAGCACAAACTTTGATATTTAAAAAAAAAAAAAAAAAGAGATTGTGTGTTAACTATTTCCTGATTATGTCAACAATACTCTCCATATAACCATGGCAAAAGACTGGGAGAACTACATTTCTTGCAATGCAAAGTATTAATAACTAAAGTGAAACAGATGACTGCTGATTACTGAAATTTACTGCTCCTAAATTTGGTGAATCTATATCATGTGTCCAGCCATCTCTCCAAGGATCACATACAGATTTAGACTAGCTGGAGAACTACTGCATAAGATAAACATGAAATAACAAAGCCAGCTAAAAATAAAACCAGGAAGTACAACCATTGAGAAATTCAGAAGTATAAAAATACCTGGAAATTTAGAAGTGCAGTTAAGGACTCTCAGCATCAAATTTTGTTTTACATGCTTTTACCTAATCTAAGACTCCAGCTAGTGCTTATACTAGCTTCACTCWTTAATTTGCATAAAATGCACCCCTTGCCAAATGCACTCAGGAAGACAAACCAAAGTGAAGACAGTTACTTGGTTCTGCAATGTTGATGCTTCTATTGGAGTGATGAATAGGAAACAGAATGCAGTGGATTTCTGTGAAAGGCAAGAAATTAAAGGTAGTCAGTTCTGACTTGAACAAGTACAGTATGTCAATTTTTATAGCTTGCTAGCTAAAAAAAGGGCAACTATGGGAAGCTGATATAGCACACAAAAACTATCAATGTATACTTCGGTATATCATCAGTGCATTTTAGAAACAACTGCAGCTTAAAAATAAAACTGAATAAGACTAACCACTCCCATCTCTTTTCCCAGCTTCTAAAAAGTGTTTTGTCAGAAGTTGATGCATCAACTAGATTGTTATATGAAACATTTTACAGGGAACTTGAAAAGTGTAACAAGCTCCAAGTTCTAGCAGAGTTTGTAAAAGCTGTATTTCAGAAGAGCCTTCCAGATCCCTCTTGACTGCACTAGTATAGCTTGCGCACAACTTTTAAAAATCTGTCTTCCCTGCACCTTYGGCAAGCACACAGGAGGAAAGCTGTGTGAACACTTTCAATCTGTACCAGCATTCCTTCTGCTTGAAGGGACACATACAAAATTAAGAAAAACTAAGAAGCTATTTTCTAAGTTCTACAAAGTAAGTTTAATATTCCATTACAGTAGTAATTAAAATGTTCCTTTTCCTCCAATTTTGTCACAAAAATTAAAACTAGATATAGTGAATTTATCAAAAAGAAAGGCATATCTATCTAAAAATAGAATCCTCAGTTTCTGTATAAATATTAAAACAAATTTTCTAATACCTTTGCAGATTAAAAAAAAAATTAAAAAAGAGAAATCTTTTCAAGTTTTACAATCAATGTAGCCTTAGATTATTAGACTACTACAATATTAATATTATTACTATTATTCAGAAAGTATTATCCTATTATTATAGCTGAAGTTTACAAAACCTGAAGTAGATAGAATCATTGCCGATAGAAGAAAATATGACAATCCCTCGCCAAACACAGTAACTGTACAATACAARCCAGTTATATAAAGTTATTAGGATAGGAAAACAGTTTTTCCTCTTAAACATATTAAATTCTCAAAAAAAATTAACATCTATCAACTATTAGTTTTCTATTACTTTCATTAATTTTTGGGGTTTTTTTTTAAAAAAAGTTATTAATTTCTCAGAAGACTTGCTCATTTAATAGGCCKCATGTAAAATTTTGTGCTCTCCTAAGGTGGCACTATCTTTTATGAAAGAAGACCATGTACRTATGGTTCTTTAAATCTTCTAACTCTAGAATGAACAGAAAAACATTTATTGTCCTCAACAGAATATTTGAGTAGCTTTTGTAGAAAGCCTGGTGGTCTGTGCACAGGATCAACTTCCAAAGCACTTCTGGGAAAATGAAAAATCTATTAGTCAGCATTAGCCAGACTGCCTTCCTAGCTGCTGTCTTATCTCAAATTCGTAAATAATTATAAATCATAGGCCAGTAACAGAGCAATATATTTTTTAAAAAAWTGCCTTGTATATAAACAATAACAATTTATACTATGCCAAACCACAAATCTTCAATTGAGATTTTGTTGCATCTCAGTATTGTATGGGACTATAATGCCTAAAGAAAAAAAACAGGCCAATAGCTCAGAACGAAACCCCACTAGTAAAGGGCTAAATTTGCTGCATGTCTGCTTTCAAAGATTTAAGGTCAGAGTGACAATGCTATAAAATAAGGGTCAAAGCACAAAAAGACCAAGGCCACAGAACAAAGAGCTTTTCGTGTCCTGAAAAAAGTTGCTTTTTGTAAGTGTGCCTTCTGGCTTAGGCAGTAAATTTGTCTTTTTCTTAACATCATCCCTACATGACTTCTATAAATGCCAGACAACAGTGTAACTTTAGAAAGGTGAGACTGACCTGCTTGAAGAAATCAACTCAACTGTTAAGGGAATCCCCTAGTTAATAGCAGAGGAATACCACCTAGGAACTGCTACATTTCCAGTAGTTAACTGTATTTCTACAACTTCATTACTTAATTCGCCACTTCAGCAGAAGTTTCAGGTGTCCATAACATTTTTGCGGTGCAGATTCCTAGTCACATCTTACTGTTTATTCAGTCGTAGCTGGAACAGAAATCTTTCCCTCACCACTCTGTGAAATACTAATAGAATGCTACTAATACTAATAGATATAATCTAAGACACACAGATCTGTATACTCGCTTTCAAAAACATTTCTTGTTTGGTTCCCCACTTCCCATCAATGAGAGCCTCACAGAACTGAGCTAATACAAAATCAAACGATGCTTTCTAAGGCATACACAGAGCAATAAGCAGTGAATTTCATTCTTCCAGATAGAAAACAAACCTCACTTAGAATATGCTAGTCCAAAAYAATAATAGTTTTGCCAAATGAAAGGAACTTTATCCACCGAAGAAAAAAGAACAACCCAAAAAATAAGGATGCTGGGTGGTCCTTATGGCTTTATATTAAGCTAGATTTTCAATATTCCACTAACAAGTTTAAAGTAAAACCCTGCCGAATTAACTGTAAGTCAACATATTAAGAAAAAAAGATTTATAATCCAATACCTGAAGCACAGGAGTTAAAAAAAAAATCAAAATTGTACTCTCACACTAATAAATGTCCACAAACCTAAAAGATGTTAAATCTGTGAAAACTACCATCTGACTTTTTTTTTAAAATAAAAAGTCACTTAACAGGATGCGCTTTGAGCAATATTAGTATTGCAATAAGTGTCTCTCCATCATAATCCAAACAAAATATGAAAGAATCAGAATTATCTATATTATCTTTTATAGCAGGTCTAAGGCAAGACATTTAGAAAAATCAGATCTTCCTTACTTTAAGTAATTATTTTCCCCTTCAAAACAGATGGCTTCTGCCTTCAAAGTTACTATTTTTTTTTTTTTTCAGTCCTACTAACTTACTTAAAAGATGGAACTGGAGATGCAGATATGTGGRATTAGGTTAAAAAAATATACAAAAAAAATCCCTTACCTTTTAACTCTGGAGATGTATAACAGCTGAGTTTCAGTGCCAACACTACAGAAGTTTCATGAAAATTACTTTTCTTTTGACCACATTAAGCTATAATTTCTGATTCCTAGATTAATTATTAAATGTAGCTATTAATAAAATTACCTGGGTTTTTGCTTTCTAAAAATTTAATATAATTGAAAAATACCTTAATATAGGAAAAGACTAGTRTAACATATGAAAGGCCTACTCCAATCATCCTACACTTTTTGAAGAAAATGATTACTCCTCATCTCTCAAGAAACACTGGTGCGAGTATACTGATTTTTCTTGTGGTGAATAGCAGCCCACAAGTAAAGGAAACAAGTTAAGGAAATCTGATGCAAACTGGCAGATTTCCCCTTCTAATTCTGAGTCATATGCGTCATCTTTTTGTCAAAAGCTGGGAAGAAAAAGAGTCTCTCTTTCAGCCTGCCACATGAAACCACCTGCTTAAAGACAGAACAGACCAATATTGCAATACCAGTCTACACATTTCTGGTACTCACACATTTGTTCTTGCTTTGTTCAAATAAACAAAATTCTGAAGACAGCTTTAATGTTAATGACAGAATTAATCTCTTTGATTTAGGGCTAAAAATCAAGTTGGCAGAAGGAAAAAACAAGAAAGAAAAAAAGAAAAAAGAGTCATTGGCATGAAAATGCTTATTCTTAAAATGGCAGTGTCTTACCTGCAAAAGTCTAAGGGTTCAGTTCCTTAAAAGATTACATGTGTACTTGGTTTAATCACCTAGAATCAGATAGATTTGGTAGAAATACATTCACAAAACCAAAAGTTAATAAAGATAAGACCTCTTTATCACTGTGTATGACTGTCAACTAATTCCTCAAACCCATTCCCCCAATAAAATAAAAAATCTCCCCTAAACCCCAGAGAACCTAACCACCTCTCTAAGATTAAATTTCACATGCTCATTTTTCCCCCTGTTGTGCATTTTGCAAATCAAGAACCAAGAAAACCATTTTCTTCTTGGACAGACTGATCAAGGTCAGTCATCATTGGACTACATATGCTGTGTTATGACACAGTATTTCTCAAAGGTTGGGCATATTTTTGCCAGCAGATTACATACTTTCAAATTGCAATAGAGTTGCTGATCAGATCTGCAGAAAACAGGTGTAAATGTTTATTGTAACAATGCACTGTAGTGTTCATATCAATCTGTGTCATTGCTACAGTGATTGCAAGTAAATATTTTTTATAAAAAAGCAACTTGAAGGATGCAAAGCAAATTTTAGACATTTATAGCAAGTCGTGCTAAAGAATGCAAAGAAAATACGACTTCACAAACTAATCCAGAGTGTAGAAACAAACATGCCATTTTAATGATAGATCAGCTTTTTGAAATACAAGCACACAAAGCATATAAAGTATTATATATATACTGATGAAGTTAGATAGAAATACAGGTATAAGCTCACACACACATATAAAATGCCCTTTGTTTTGAAATTTGTACTATGCCACAAGCATTTACATGGCTGGGTGCATACATTTCAATATAATGAGAAAATGTGCATTGCTAAAATAAGAATACTAGAGTGCTTTTCAAGAACCACACCATTATTTCCAATACAGGTTATTATTTACAAGTATTTAAGATGTTCTGTAAATCTATAATGAACATTGCAACAGTGAAAACTGTAATTTATTATGTGATGCACTGTTATATAAATTGTTTACATTGTGTACAATATACACAGATGACCTCTTCTACTCAGTTAAATATTAAATACAGTACTTTATTGTTCATCTTCAAATAATTTTTTTTGTGTTCTATATAKGATAAAATTATAGACATGAAGTACCTATCTGCTGCCTTATCCTAGTTCTCATTTGTTTGTTTTCGATGCGTGTGTGGTATTTTAATATTAAATTATTTATTCATACTGTCTTCTTAATTTTATTAATTTTGCAGTATTTTGTAGGAAAATACTTGACTTACTATATTTTTAATTTTTCCTGCTATTTAAGGAAAGACATTTAAGCTTTTCTGTAATGCTACCTAACCCCCCAAACCCCAGTATCTTTCCAAGAGTTTGATGTAGCATGTGACAGCAAATAAAAACCAAAAACCCACCACTGACAAAGTTATGCCTTTTCGACAGCGGCAAAAGCAAAGGAGGTAAGACACGATGGAAGATGTTTCTTAACTTGTAATTCATCAAAGCATAAGAACTGGCTTAACTTCTTTCTCATTTAGTAGAGCACTCAAAGATATGAAAAGTGAGTAAAATAAACCATTTAGGAGGGTAATCACAATGAGCAGCTTTTGCCTGGGGGAGACCCTGGGAAAGACTCCATCGGCTCCCTCTTTTTCATCTCAGGGCCACAGGCACCCATAACTGTTCTGGGGTAAGCTACTGCTTTGAATTGCCCTCTAGTGTTAGCCTTCATTAATTCCTACCTCAATGACAAAAGCTGTTCAGGTTTTTAATAATGGAAAGTGGGTCAGCAACCTAAGTTATATTAAGCCAAAACCAAAAAAAATTTGAACAGCATTTCAAATTCGTTTTCAGGTCAGAAGACAATGAGTTTGACAAATTAAGCAAAACAAAAAAAAAATGCAAGAAGTCTAAAAAAAAAAAAAAAAAAAAAAAAAAAAATTAAGAGAAAACTTGTGAGCATTCTTGTGTTTTGTGTTTCTGTTAGTTTCTTATGCAGTTCCACAAACATATCAATTTCTGAAGCAAATACTCTTTATTCACAGCCAAATTCACTGTCATTATCGCGGGATCAAAACCTCAACAAAAACAGAAGAGTTGCTGATGTCAACAGAACACAGTTTAGCAGTACCAATACCCTGGAAAGAATTATTCTCTCATTGCTAATCCAAGAGTCTTCTCACTACACCCTAAACCTAGATGCAAAACAGGCACCAGAAGATCCAGATTTTAAACCTAGTAATATTAGGAAGACAAGGCAAGCATTTTCCTGTGATTTTATTTCAAACCATATTTTATCTGCTCTTGAATTGATTAGAGAGGTCCTGAATTCGGGACTTAAGTATGGAGAATATATTAGTAATACTTGCATATCATACAGGCTGTGGATTTCCACATACATATAATTAAAGATGAGCATATAATCTTTCATTTAAAAAATACTTTGGTCATACAGAACTATAATCCTTCATTCTGACTGAGAACTGAAAAAGTATTTTTAGAATTGTGTTAACACAAATGAAGAAAAGTACAGATTTTATTGCTCCTTTTACAACTCTGGTGCTTGGCACTAAAAGCATCATTTTACCTTCTCCTGAGAACCTGGAAAAATTTCTTACGTTTTTAGGGAGCATAAAATCAGGGAAAACAGTACATACCCATTCTTTTTCATCAGTTCTTTTTGCCTGTAACACAATAACTGTTACAGTATCAAAGGAGAACTCTGTTCTGCAACAAACTTTTCAATATATATTTTCACTTAGAGAAAGACTTCCTTATGAAAGCCCTTGCAATGTTTCACAATAGAAGGAGCATCTTCCTTGTCTAATTTTTGAGCTTGACTAAAGTATGGACTAACTTGCAACAAGAGAAAGCAAAGTGTTTTCAGAATTTCTAGTGATAGCATTCATAAGACCACAGTATCTACCCATTCCACTGAGAGAAAATTATGCCTRAAGAGAACATAGGGATTATAAAGTAGATGTTTTCATTTATCAGATCCACTAGAAGCCCTGTTTAAATCTAGAAGTGACTTATATGATGTTACATCTATTTAGAAGTAGGAAATGATCAGTTAAAGTTCGGAGGATCATAATCATGTTCATAATTACAATACTTTCTAAACATCTAAGTTACTTTCACGTGAATAGTAAAATCCATTTCTTTCTGTAGGGAGAAAGGGAACCTTAAWTTTTTTTTTTAAAGAATTAAATTGCTCTTCATGTCAACTACCAAGTCGAAGCCTAAAATCACAAAAATCTTTGGCCGAAGGCTTAAAAAAAAACGCCCCACACAAAACCCCCACAAAACAAAAAAAACCTATAAGAAAGTCACAGGAAAAAGCAAGCTCTTAAAATTTAGAGGGTTAAAGAAAAAGTATAAAATTTCAGAGATATTGGCATATTACCAAGTTTCTTAAGTACTTCACTTCACTGCTGATATATTAAGAAGATAATCTAGTCAAAGCAACATATTTTGATAAAAAGAAATAATTCTCTTCCAATACTGCTCTAAAAATTCAGAATAACAAAAACTGCACTTGTTTTCTGAAAAAAAAAGTCCTGTCCTAAACAAATGCAGATAAAAAAATTACCACGAGTATACATGTGTTTGAAATAAATTCAAAATTAACAAAGCTAGAAACAGTGGTTTCTTTAAACACACTACTCAACAAGCAATTGTATGTTCATAYATGCCCTGCTTTCAGTGTGTAAACAGCAGTTAAACCAAGGTGTATGAACAAGTCATCAATACACTACATGAACATTTAAGAACTTTGATCACATTTCTCATTCCCCCACCAAAAGCTTCAATGTACAGATCTACAAAAAATCCTCCTTAGATTTTTGTTGAAATTAAACAAAAATAATAATAAAAAGGGGCAATACCTTACTTACATATATTTGCATTTGAGTGAGAAGAATAAGCATGTAAATAACCYAGTTAGCACATTTTACTATTTTTTCCTAAAGAATTTGCATGCCATTTGCTTTTCTTCTCCTATTGCATAGCAAGATCGTTTTATCAACAGACAAGGAAAAATTATGTGCAAGTATGCCAGTCTTAAATACTTCCGCTATATATGTTTCATTGAATGTCTAAAGTAATAATAAAAATTACCACCTATTTAAATCTAATAGTATTCAAGCTCCATTTTAAAATAATGTAGGGCTGGATTTAGTTTAAACTAACAAAATCCAGAAAATTCAGTTGCTTCAGATTTTAAACTTAGAACAGTCATGCCTAAAGATATCAAGCAAGGATTTCAAACAATGGTTGATTTTACTTGTGTTGTAATAACTAGGGATGGGTTGCATTTATAGTTACATATCTCTTTCAGGAAAATAATTTCAGTTGCCTTTGAAAAGCAAGAGAAGCCCTTAAAGAAAGCATAAATGAATTGTCAAAGTAATCTGCAACAGTTCCTTTTGGATGAGCAATAAGCATAAGCATGCATTGTCAGCTTTCAAATTATGATTTAGTCAACAAGACTTGTAGAGCCTCAAGAGTTATACCTAGTGGAAACAGTAAAAGTGGCCATGAAAAGTTCCACATCTGAAGCACTTCAGCAAAGAAGTCTGCACATTTTTATCTTTTCAACCTCATTACAATTAGATATTGCAAAACTGTTCACAGAGTCAAGCACAGTTTGCAATAGCCACACCACAGCAATTTTTAAGGGGCAAGCACTGCAGGCCCCTAATTCAGGCTGAACTTTCAAAAAAATCAGTGGCTGTTTTGCTAAGTAAGAACTAAAGTAGAAGAGRCTAAGAGTAGGAAAATAAGACAAATACACCCCACCACCTTCCTTGAAAGTTTCACCTACTCTTTGGGTCAAGAAACAGTCACGTTGACTACCAAGTATAGAACAGCTCCAGGAAAAAAAAAACCTAACTAAAAATTAATATGGGCCAAAAGTCAGCACAAAAATGTTCTAGAGCAAATCAACACCTTAAGTGGACCCTAATCATAACTGACAACTGCAGCACTCTTAAAAGATATTAGAGCTTGTAAATGAGTAAGACTCAATTACTACATTACTGCAAAACTCTTTGCACTTTCTAAAACAACATTTTAGACTACTCCTAAAGTTCAAAATACTTTAATATATAAAATTTGTAGAAGGAAATAAAAGTGTGCATCTAAATGAGAATGATTCTGCAAATCCTTATTCATGGTAGTGAGTCATTTGAACTATTTGTATATAATAAAGTTTGCAGGATTAGGCCCTAAATGTAAAATCCCTTTGATTTACAGTTGCAAACCAGAAACCACCTTTTTTGCTGAATAAGAATCTATGAGAAATACTCTSAACCTATGTCAGACCAACGAACACTCCATCAAACTTTCACCTTTTAAATATCTCACAAGGGAGCCTTAGATACCTTTGCCTTGCAATATAATACTGATTTTCATTAACAAGAATGTAACTGCTTTTGTACAGGAAAAAAAGAGAAGAAATTCAAACTGCTCAGTGAAATCCTGAAATCCTTATGTTCCTAAGAAAGCTAGTAGAAAAAGGGAAAAGAAAAAAAAGGAAAAGAAAAAAAAAGGAAAAGAAAAAAAAGGAAAAGAAAAAAGGGGACAAAAAAGGAGGCAAAAAAGGGGGACAAA
>NW_026623310.1:840494-842632 GCF_030028575.1 Malurus melanocephalus
AACAACAGAAATGTAGTACCTCCAAAGTAGTTTCTGGACAGCTCGAAATATTTATTTATTTGGGAACATATTAGGCATGTTACCCAAACACGGTTAGAGCATAAACAGAAGTACTTTCTTTGTGTCTTTAATCACATAAAGACAGGATTAAAACTGAAAGAATTACCTACTCACTAATCACAAACTTCAAAACTTATATAAAAGTTGACTTTTACTTCCTATACTTTCTGTATTCAAAATTTTCTTACTCAACTGATATTTTTCTGTGGGAGGTCTTAATTACCCAAAAATCACAGCAAAATATGAAAAATATATTCAGAGCATGTCTGCCTCAAAAACTTCTATAATAGGAGGTGTATTACTGGTAAATTCCAGTAATTCTTCAGTTCTACTAAGCAGTAGTTACAACAATGAGGAAATATGAAATTTACACCTTACTGGATTTGCTTGATGGAAATAAGCAGTTACTGGGATAATCTGAAATTTTGTTTTTTTAAAACTTCTCTGATTTTATGGTACAATTACTTCCGCCAAAAAAATGTGCTCTTGAAGACAGACAAATTTGATTAAGGATAAAAACTGAATTCCAGCTGAAAGTTGGAATTGCTAAAGTCACTACATGTTCATAAAATTTGTTTTACTGTAATATATTCTGCTGAAGATAAAGTCTTACAGATTTTACTCCTTCATTTAGTATTTAAACAAATTTACTCAATCCAAAACTGGTTACTATTTTAATTTCAATTGTCTGTGTAAATGGTTAGTTAAGACTATTCGTATATGAGTAGAGAGGTTATGATTACTCTGAATGGATTTCTCAGTTTCAGCCAAATGAGTACTTCTAGTGCAATGCAGGACTTGCAATATGAGTGTAGTATAGTCCATATTAATTCCTCTTGAATGCTCAGTGCTTTACAATATAATATCTATTTTCCAAAAAATAAGGTAAATAAATACAATTAATGACTATTTCAATACATGTAGATGGCTCTGAAGACATTTTTTTTTCTGTTTTCTGTTTCTTTGCTTGTTAGGTAGCTAGTTTATTAATGCTTCGAAAACCATATTTTGCACACTACATGGAAATTCACTCAGCTAGCTCTCTTCCATTCTATAACATACCCTCTCAACACAAAAAAAGTTATTGAAAAATAATTTTTTTATATCATCCATACTTTGTTTTTGGATTAGCAACATTTCAGTTGGAGTAATTCCCATGACAACAATATGAGAACAATACTATATGGGGAATTTATATAGCTCAAACGGATCAAAGCTGTCGCAAACTCAGCTTTTTACACGTATTTTTGGCCACTTCATTTCCTTCTGAGCACTGCTTGTGTGAATACTTTTACTTAGTCTTTTATAATTTTACAGGAATAGTGTAAAGAAGAATTATTTTAACAAATAATAAATTCTTATACTATCCCAGCAGAACTGGCCTATTTTGAATAATCTGAATAAATTATACTACCGTATGCATTTTTAAAATAAAGAACATATGTAATAAGAGAAAAGTTAATATAATATACCATGCTTATGCTCCATCAATCTTCCAGAAAGTTTTTCAATCACAGGAGTAAGCAGCTCTCCAAAATCAGCTTGCTATTGAAAGGTCAAAACCTGCAATAAAAATGTCATGTATTATAACATATTTCCAACACCCGCAGTTTCATGGTTGATCCCCAAACATAGATGTAGGTCATYAGCTTGACCCTCACATTGTCTATGTTACAGGAAATCCTAATTTTAAAAATACTTTTTTTTCTTAAACTAAACTGACTTGATTAGGAACACCTGTGATATGCCTCTTTATTATCAGAAGCCTCCTGAAACAAATCAGATTAGCATGTTTCTGCTTTCATTCTTCCCACAGCATTTTAAGATGAAAGTAAGAGGAAGAAGGAGGGAAAAAAAAAAAAAAAAAAGAGTAAGGGGTGCTGTTCTCCCTTCCTACCCACTACCAATCCCTCCCTCCACCCTCTTTCCACCCTCTAACAAGCAAACAATTAAGTTTTTTTAGTAAGTAAACTACTTAATGGATGTGTGATTACTACTGTCATATTTCCTAAAATATACTATTGACTGTTAAGTATTAAAGTGTTTCACTTTAAGGAGTTCTAATTTTTTTTTTTTTT
>NW_026623310.1:842888-874412 GCF_030028575.1 Malurus melanocephalus
AACCAAATAAAACAAACAAAACAAAACAAAAAAGCCCAGCCATGATCAGGTAAGAACAAAATGCAGCTTGACAGAGGCAGTAACCATAGTCAAATAGCTACTGGAGGAAACACTGCATTCACACAGCCAAAATCTTAAATATGTTTTGACTTTATTTGAACTTTTTCACTGTAGACACCATAACAAGACACATCCTATGCCTCATAAATGACTAGCTGATGCCCAGATCAGGTCACCTGCTTACAAATACTTCCATAAATTTGTTCTTTATTCTTTAGGAGTATTCAAAAAAATACTACAATCCCCCCACAGCTATGGAATTATAATAAGCACACTGCTTTAACAAGAAAAATGAGTTTGTATTTTCATGTATTCCACATAATTTGATTTCATCTTTTAAAAAAAGTTTCTGTTCTTAAACCAAACCCACAAAAGTTGTGGTCCTCCTCTGTGCTTATACTGAGATTTAACATACTTGAAGATTATATTGAAACTGGACTTACATAAAGCTAAAATGAAAATACAAGCCTAGGCCCTATTTGAAGTGTAATTATCTTTTTCTCAGACCAAATCTTCAAGTGAACTTCAGTGCATGCTAAATAAAATAATTAGCTGCAACCAGATTCAATGTTGAAAAGTTTATTAATAATCTATTTACCGCAGATACACTTACTGCAGTGTCTGAAAACAAACTCAATAGTCACGGGGTGGGGGGGGGTCCTATTTCTAACAGTGGTTTCCTTTASACATTAATAACGATCACTGAAAGTCACTCCTATCTTTCAGTTTTAAACAATATAACAATATTGCTTTCAGTTTTAGAAGCCATCTTGGGAAACATTTAACAAAATAAAAGTTAAATGTACATGATTTACATTTTCTACTGTTGTGTGCATGTGGTAATAAGTGTGGGAGGTCATCTTTATACACTAGCAACTGTTCATTATCAAGGTATGGAAAAGTGTTTAAAATAAGATGAAGCTCAAAAATGAAGCATACTCTGTAAAGAGAGTATTTTTTGTTTTCAGTGATACACTAAGAACATTATATGCAAATATTAGAGTAAAAAATTGACCAACTTTAAGTGCTAGCTGGRCTAAAGCACAAGTTGCGCTACCCTCCTCTAACACTCATACAAACCTTCTGAGGTTCTCACACACACAGCATACAAAGCTAAGATCAGAACTATACCTCAATTGCAGTAATATCAATTGGCTAGTGAAGAGATGTATCCCAAAGCTTTGTTATTAAAATAAGTGTTTCAAAAACTTACATTAAAGGGTTAAAAATAATCAGTACAGATATTGCCTTACACCTTTATGGGCAGAATTTTTTATACCTAGCTTACTCTAAATTTTTTTTTTAATTGTCCAGTATCCACAATGAATAAATTTTTCAATTAAGAGATTCTTTTTGAAATCCATCGTATGTATTAATATATCACTAACCTAAAAATTCTACATAACTCCTGCCAAAAAAAAAAATTGCAAAGCAACATTTCCACTGACTAAAAGAGGTTACTGGAAATGTGTGGCTACACCTCTCTACTCTTTCTAATGTCCCCTTTCTATTTGAGGGGCATATCAATTTTTCTTTTCTATCTTTAAAATACATTAGTAGTTCTATTAAAAAAATAGATGGCTGTGAGAATAGTCACAGTGGACTAAGTAAAAAAAAATTTGGGCAGCCTGTTCAAACAAAATTTTCCAAGTATAACTGGTAATAAAGAACGTAATTTTTTGAGATCAGGTTCCAGTGTTAGATATTAAGTGTCTAGAACTTATAATAATAAATAAGTAAAAAAAAAATCCATGGAGAACACTTATTGGTGTACATAAAGTTATTTCTAGTTTTATAAACTTCCTGATAAAAATATTTTTCTGTTTCTACACAAAAGCCTCCAATTTCATTCCCTATTTTTTTCACAGTCAAAACTAGTCCAAGATGCGCTCTACCCTTGACAGTTTGTAATGAATGTGAATTACTCAAATAACTTGCAATGGGGCTTTGGGTGGGAAGATGACTGCACCTACTAAGCAGAATACCTGCAGCATATTCATAGAATATAGTGATAAGCTTTTTGGTTTTCCCTTCTATATTCAGTAGTTAATTGCTTCCCAATGCAAATAACAAAACCCAGTAAGGTCCTATAAAATAAATATTAACTGATACGTAGCTACTTTTCAGTAAATGGGCTCCTGTGCTTTTATATGTGTAAGAGTATATCATAAAACTGGTGGTACACCTGTTAGGATGGCTTTTGATATTCATGAGGATGAGATGTGCACCTTCACACAGCATTCACAGGCAGGGCATACAGAGCCAGGTAGTTTGTATGCAGTTCCAGTTGTATTTCACTGCAGAATTTGACTTATTAGTCATAAAAATAAATAAGGAATTAAAGACTCCAATTTATTTTTCCTTCCATGACATTACATTTTGGATGGAATAGTGATAGGTTCAGAATTCCAGAAGCTAAAGATAAAAAAAMCCCAAACTAACAACAAACCAAACAGAAAGAGAATCCCRTGAGACCTTGATATCGTATATGTAGCCTGCCTTTAAAATATTACTACAATAAGCTTCCTATGAAGTACCAGCCTAACACATGGAAAAGTCACACAGGTATATAATCACACTTTCAAATTACTGTTATTTCTGAAAATTAAAAATTTGCAAAAGTTACTTCAAGCTTCAGTAGATTTACATCATAAAATGAGAGGGTACTTCTTGGAAACTTTCATTACAACTTTAGAGGAGAAAAAGGAAAAAAAAAAGCCTCAGCCAACTGAAGCCTATTTGGATTAGACTGAAAAGAAACAAAGAAAAAAAAAAAAACAACACACACACGATGCTACATGCTATATCTAAGCAAGGTTTAATTAAGCATAGAATTTTAGCTTTCATTTACTGATGTAATATAAATATATACATTTAGGTATTTAAATTCAATTGATATTTCCTCCGAATGTAACTTTTCCAGGGCCAAGTAATCCCAGTTAATGTTTGACATTTTAACAGAGGTAAAAAATGCAAGCAGCTCTACAAGGGTCTATTTAAGCAACATTATTTTTCCCCCTAAATATCTCAAAATAAGGAGTACATTAAATATAAGAAAACTCACTTAAAATATATTATATATTCATATTAGATTACTTACTGCTTTCATTTTAGCCACACCCACCTTTATGTAATTGTAAAATATGAGAACAGTGCAGCTGAGATAAAAAGGCTTAAAAGAACAGTTGTTTCATGTAGTCAAATATGTGCTAAGCAGATTTTAATTAAAATGGAAAATAGGTAAAAATTGCACGCTATTGAACATGACTATCGAATAGTGGGGAAAATGCACATGCACCTGTACAGCACTGAATTACAGGCTTTTTTTTTGGTAACTTAGCTATGAGTCAGGACAGTTATTTCATTGAAAGTGAAAGTCAGTATTTGTGAGTGCACTTCTGAGGTGAGTAGTGTAAATCTCTTCAAATATTTCAAAGTATACACAGCTACAGTGAAAGAGCTTTGTGCACATTCCCATACTGACTGTTAAAAACATTTCTGAGAACACTTTGAAAGTAATGATCCAAAGCTAAAGAAATGAGTGCTAAATCTCAATAGGATCTTGCTAGCAACTCAATTTCAAAGATTAAGCTGAATTTTCTAGCAAGGCACAAAGGTATGAATTGCAGAGGCAAACTAAGCAGCTATTCACAAGAAAAGAATAACGGAAAAAGTGTTAATTTTATTTTACATTAAAAAATACAGGTAAACTAGGGATTCGAGACAGAAAAATCTCCTTGAACTGCTGGATTTCTGCACTACAGAGAAAATACCTTGAATCACAATCCAGTTGCCATGCTGGAAATGCTAAGTTTTGCATTTCACTTTAAGACTAGAAGCTCTCAGCCATGTACACAGAAATCTTTTGTACAGCACTTCTGCACCCCAACTCTTCTCTACGTCCCTCCTACGTCCCTCGGTTAACTCGTTATTTTCGGTGGCAGGGGTGCTAAGTGCAAGGCGGCTGCTTCTGGCTTTGAACGCCGCGGAGGGATGCGCGGGGGTGGGGGGGCAGCGGGGGGACGGCAGTGCTGRGGGGAGGAAGAGGTGCGGGAAAAGGCTGTGACCCGGTCCAACCTCCCAGTCCCCAGCCCTGCAGGCAACCAGGGGGGGCAGCAGCCGGTCCAGCCTCCGCTGAACGGGCGCCTTAACGGGGGACCCGATGCTGCATTCGCTGCGCATCCTGCGCGCCCGCCAGCTCGACGGCAGCCCCGGGCGCCCGCGGCTCACACGGCATCGGGGAAAATATCCAAACGCCTTCCTGCCTCCGGAAAAAAAAAAAAAAAAAAATGATTTAAAAAAAAAAAAAAAAGCTCGGGCGGCCGAAAGTGAAGAGGGAAGTAGGAAGAGGAATAAAAAGTAGTGCTTAGAAATTGTGGCTGGGAAGAAGTCCGCTGGCCTGGCAGCGCCCGAGCTCCCTCCCTGCCCCGACGCACGGTGCTGTCCCCGCCGGCGCTCCCGCCACAAAAGGATGCCTTGTGAGCCTGTGTGCGCAACTCCGAAACGCGAGCGCCCACGCCAAAGCCGGCCCCGAGTGGGTTAAACGGCGTCGTGGAGAAAAAGGCACTGTGTCACATATTATGTGTATGTGCGTGTGTGTGCGGCGAGGGAATCGTCCAGCACTCAAGCTGCGAGAGAGATCTCGGCCCCTATCACAATAAGCACGACCGCGTTCATACAGCTACGAGAGACCAAGAGCTGCTGGCCACCGAGAAATGACATAGAAACAACCACCAAAAAATAGCTAAGCCAATGACAAATAGCGACCCGGGTGACAGAGACAGAGAATTTTGTAGGCGGAGAAGAGGAGGTGAATGGCCAGCTCCGATCACAGTATTAGGCTGGGCTATCTATGGGGAGGGTATTTACTCGGTTTTGGGGTGTGTGGGAGGAGAGGAAAAACACCTACAAATAGCTGGCACGATTCAAATGGTCTCGGATTATGTTTCCCCCCCTCCASTCCAGGAGGGAAACTCGCGTTTTAACACTACGAGGAGGAAAAAATAGCCCTGTGCAATAAGGGATGAAGAGCACTTTGGTCATTCGTTAATACCCAAAGGGACAGAGATGATAAATGTGACAGCATGTGGCAGCACGACCGTCACCAGGGTTCCGGCAAAAGGCCGCTCCGTATCGCGACACTAGAAATTAAGCGATTGAGTGGGAGGTGAAGAAAGCGCTTAAACAGAGAAGTTAATCTGCTAACATGGAGAGGAAACAAACGAAGGAAAAAAACCCCGAAGGTTGTCCTCTATTTTTTTGGGGGGGTGGGGGGGGGGTGGAGAAGGGAAGGGGAAGAGAAAGAGCGAAGGGGCATTAATCCAGCTTACGAAAACACAGGGAGAGAGGAAGGAGGAGGCGGGGGGCGGGGGATTGGGGGCGGCGGGCGAGAAAGGGAGATGTGCATGTAAGTGGGGAAGTCATCCTGGCTGCTGCTGCTGCTGCAGAGCCTGGAAGCAGGAGCCTCCGTGTCCCGGGCGCTGCCCCGAAATTTCCACGGCGGAGAGGCGGGGGGAGAAGGCGGGAGGGAGGGATCCGCTGGCGAGGGGGTGGGGGTGGTAGGGAGCAGAGGGGAGATGAGGGGACGCCTCTCCTGTCATGTCCCGGGAGTGCGGGGCACCGGGACCCTCTGGAGCTCCGGCGGTCCCGCGGCTCCCCCCAGCACCCCCGCCCGCCTCCGCGCCGCTCTCCCCGGGCCGGGTGTAAGCGGGGCTCCCGSGATCCCCGCTCGGGCGCGGTGCCGCCCCGAGGGAGCAAGCGGGTTTACCTGCCAGAGGAGACGGCCGCTCACGCCCGCTGAGACTCAGAGAAGCGAGTGACAGATCCGCCCAGGACCTGCCGCCGCCTCCCGGAGCCTCCCGCCCGCTGCCCGCCGGGCTCTTGAGATGACTTTTCCCGGCGGCGGGGTGCAGGTTTCCCCCGTTTTCCGAAGACGCGCTTCCCCCGCCCGCCCGCCCAGCTCCCTCTGCCCCAGCCGCGCCCGCTTCCTCCGGCTCTTACCGCCTGTGCCGGCGGCGGCTGCCGCTCCGAAGCACGGCAGCGAAGGTGGAAGCAGGGCAAGCGGAGGGGAAGGGAGGTGAGTTTCGTGGGGCGGGAGGGCGGGCGGCCCCCGCGCCTCCCCCGCGGCGGCGGCAGCAGCGATGCGATCGGGCATCACTCGAAAATGGCGCCGAAAGAGCGGAGGGCTCTTCATTCAAATTCGTTAGCGCCAGCCCCGCCGCCCCGGGGCATGCCGGGAACGGGGGGGGGGCGCGCGGGGGCTGAGGCGGCAGCGCCGCACGGACACGGCGCTCGCTGTCAATGCCGCCCCTCCCCCCACCGCCGCTCCCGCCGCCCGCGCGCGCGCTCCACGCCCTCCCCGCTCAGCGCGCGCTCCCGACCCAACCGCCGCTAATGGGGAAAGGAGGGGTGGGGGGGAAGAGAGGGAAGCAGGGAGGGAGGAGAGAGAGGGAGAGAAATGTCACCCGGAGCCCGGGCCCGCGGGGGAGAGGTGGCGCGTTAGAGATGTGTGTGGGAGAGAGGGAGAGAGAGAGAGAGAGAGAGAGAGAGGGAGAGAGGGAGAGGGGGAGCGAGACCTCCGCTGGCCCCGCGAACTTGTCAAGGTAAAGGCGCCGGTGGAGGGGAGGGGGGTGGATAAGGGGGGACGACAGCGGATTTTGGGAAGGTAGGGAAAGGAAGCCCGGCTGGGGGAGGGGGATGTGCGCCAAGAGGACCTGAGGAAAATATGAACAGCACCTTCCCCCCGCACCCCCCGTGCCTCCAAGGACCCCCGCGGCTCCAGCTGCGCTCAGGTTGCAGCCTGACCCCCTCTTGTGCCCCCCACAGCCGCGCACCCCGCCGCAGCCAGAGGAGGGTTCGGAGCGCTCGGCGCTGCGGGCCCGATCCCGCTCCCGCTCCCGATCCCGCC
Organism: Malurus melanocephalus; assembly: GCF_030028575.1. Classification (NCBI taxonomy): domain Eukaryota; kingdom Metazoa; phylum Chordata; class Aves; order Passeriformes; family Maluridae; genus Malurus; species Malurus melanocephalus. The sequence continues at coordinate 849,856 of NW_026623310.1, forward strand.
TGGCAGCCGCCGCTCCCCATCCCCCTCCTGCCGCCGCACCGGCTCCGGTCGGCAGCGCTCCGGGGCGGCCCCCCGGTTGCCCCCCGCCCGCCCGCCCGGGCTTGCGAACAACCCCCGAGCGGCGGAGCGGGGCTTTGTGGGCTTATCTCCGGACAGAGCGGGCCCGAAGTGCACTACACTGGTAATTGAAAAGAAAAAAAAAAAAAAAAAAAAAAAAAAAAAAAAAACAACCCCACACCAAAAAGAAAAGAAGGCAAAAAGCCTTGTTGGAGGAACTTGACGGAGCGAGGTTCAACTCGGGCAGCGCTCCCGCCTCGGCTGCGCGCAGAGCGCTCGGGGAGAACGGGAACTTTCATTTTCAAGCCGCATCCTCCCTCCGCCCCAAGCTGTGGCTGATCGTAAGGTACCTGATGGCCGGGTTAGCGCTGGCACCCGCGTTTCAGGAATGGGGAAGCCGAGATGGAGGTTAGCGAGCTGCCGAAAGCCGCGGGGGGAAGGCAGGTTACAGTGCCGCCCGAACCACTCGCTCCCTCCACTTGACATGTGCCTGCTGAAGGGTCCTTCCCTGGGAGCTCCGCGGACCCAGCCTCGGGTGGGAGAGCCAGCGCATCCCTGGCATCTGGTCCTCGGGCTTTCTGGCTTCAGTGTTTTGGGGTTTTTTTCCTATTCTGATGGGCTTTTTAGAAAGGGAAAGGAAAGCAGAGGCCTTAGACCTGCAAACTGTTGTTCCCATGACTTTGGGGAAGGTTTTTCAAAAGTATATGAGAGTCTGGGAGCTCTGTTCCCGCTGACTTTCAAACTCTTCCCTTCACGTCTGTGAGCGAGTCCTCTTGAACTCGGTTGGACTGCTGGCAGACGAGCGCTAGCAGGCTCAGGGCCTAATGCTTTTCATGATTCCACTGCTCCCTGCTAGAGCTGCACTGACAAAATATAAGCAGAACAAGTTTTGAAAGGGAGAGGTAATTTCTCGCTTTTTTTTTTTTTTTTTTTTTTTTTTTTTTTTAAGCCAACTGCCGCAGTACAAAACACCAAGGTTTTGGGGCTCAAAAAGCTTAGACCATCATGGCTATGAAAACTACTGCTGCTCAGAAAGTATGTAATTCTGGCGCTCCTTAAGGAAAAAAAAGCAGTGCAAGGCAACATGTAAGTAATCACATAGCTAACATTATGCCTTTATATTATTATATTTTCTTCAGATTTGAAGTTTGGTACTGCAAAAGAAACTGATTACTAATTTTTTTAAACCAGGTTCTCAATGAAAATGAGCCAGATGACAAAACTTCAGATTGTAAAGCCATTCTATTAAAAAGGAGGAAATATAAATTATTTGCAATATATTTACTTTTTTTCTCTTCTTTTGTTAAAGTTACCCTGAGCAAAATTTTCAAAAAGTGTGCCTTTCAACTGAAAAGAATGATAGTACATGCTTTCTAATTTTTTTTTTTTCCTGAAGGCTATGAGCCTGTGAAAAGAAAACTTTGTGGTACAAATAGCAGTGAAAACAGTAAAGAGAAATATAAAATTCTGATGTTGCTGACACCARTTCTTTGTACTTAGATTATGTATAGTGTTGCCCTTAAATAATTGTAGTTATTATTTTTCACCCRTTTTTCCAACCCTAACATAAGATGTAGAAGATAGTATGTCAGTATTCTGTGATACACTGTTTCTATGACACATGGTGTTCTCTAGTATGAATAGGACACTATTATCCTTTCAGATGTCATTCCGATGATTTCATTAAGATTTTTAATGAAAGTGAAATTTTTCCTAATACCTAGTACTTGCTGTCAGGTTCCTGACATTCTTAATGCCCATAGGCCCCAGTTCTGTACAGACTGAAATATATATTATTCTGTGTAAGCACACAGATGTCTTCATTACTATGCTCTTATATTTCAGACTTAAGAAGCTAACAGTGACATTAACAATCATTGTTTTCAGAATGACTTAGGATTGCACAAAGCTTTAACCTAATGTAATAGTCTTAGTTTACACCTTCGATGCATATCTCTTAAATAATGCACAATTATAATACTTTGAGGATCAGAATGGGTAAATATTTAACTGAGAATCAGAACAAGTGAGAAAGCAATTACTATAGTGTAAAAATCCATGTAAGATGAGGTGGCTATTGCATTCTTTGGCTGTAGCATCTGGGAGAGGATCATCAGTTTGTTTCCTCAGTGACTATGGAAGCCAAAAAGTCACAGCAGGAACACAGCTGAGGACGGAAGAAAAAGAAAGGATTTTGAGTCTCACCAAAAGTGATGTCAATTCTTTAGATCAGATTTCCACTCCAAACAACTTGGGCTCATCAGAGTGGTGGATGCCTTATCTGCTTTGGTAGCAGATAAGAGGTTAAGCTGCAGTTTCTATAATGGACTCCTTTCTTCATCAGTTCTCAYTACAGCACTGTCTGAACACCTCCTTGTAGTGCCTGTCTATGTTACAGTTTTTTCTCCTCAGAGGGTGCCATTAATGTCAGAGAATCTCCTCATGTGGTAATAAGTGACATGACCAGCATTTCATACCTGTTCTCTTGTTGCCAAGGGAAGGAGCATGTGCAATTGAATGTTTTCAGTTTATTCTATCTTTTCTTCCATACACATTATGTCTTTATGTTAGTGAGGTAAGGCTGAAATAATGTGTTTTGTTCTTCAAGCAAGGTGCAGTTAGGCCCTTAGCTCTTAGGCAATTTCATTCCTTAGACTTGCACCAGCCCTGAGAAAGTTCTGTTTCTAGAAATTACAGGTTTTTCTCCCACTTCTTGCATAGGTTCTGTTATGTCAGATGAAGCAAACTGTTGATAACTGGATCCAGTCTAGAGACCTAGAAGGCATTTCTTTGGGAATCTGGATTTATGCCCTGGTGGATATGGAGACCCTGAATTTGTAAATTAAAAGTCTCGAAAAAATCAGTATAAAGAGGGGCTCATAATAACCTACATTGCTGAGATGACATCCTCCCAGCTTCCTGTACTTGGAGTTTCCTATATGCAGCAGACTTCATGCTTGAATATACTGGATTGTTTAGATCCAGCTGAGAGGTGGCAAAATCAAAGCAAAATACTTGTCTGCTGAAATGACACAGGAGCTCATAGCTAAGGAGGTTAGAAAGCTGGAGGCTGTCTTCTCGCTCAGGCATGCATTACTTTATAAATTACCTTGCTATGTATTTTTAAGACTTATTTTACAACTGTGAGGATTAGAGGAATTTGTTGTAATGAAAACTGGCATTGTGTCATTACTGTGTAACTTTTTAGTTAGGTTCTTTGGCTTGCCTGGGTCCTTGCATGTTATTCCATTCCATCTGGACAATTCCTAGGTAAGTTAGACCAATTGGGGGGCACCAAGGTATACCCACATAATTATAATAATTACACACCTGCATATTGTTTTAGTATTCACTGTTTGTATTGTATATGGACTTACAGCCAGTGGGAATTTGAAATTTTTTTCTACTTATTTTTTGATTTGAGCCCTGCCTTGCCCCTGATGCTCATCCAGCTTCCTAGATCCCTGTTACAGGAGTCTAAGGCTCCCTTCAGGCTTTCCATGTAAATTTCATATCACTTGAAGTTTAAAGTTTAATAACCTAGTAACCATAGTTGGACATCCTCCTTCATGTGTGTTTTACTTTCTGCTGTAGCCATTCAGTCTCTAATTTGCCCTGACAAATACAGGCTTTGGAATTCATTACTTTTGCAATACTAGTCTGCTAGGGTGATAGAGTAATGTAGAAGGATTAAAGTGGACAGCATTTACTATTGTACAATGAAAACAGAGTTTTGAATTTGCCAGAACAAACATGATCTAGAGATCCTTCTATAGAATGTAAGGACTGCAAGAAATACGTGCTGGCTTAAGACATGCCTATACTTTATTAGATTTCCTATAAACTTCCACATGAAAAATAAAACTAGCTTTTTTTTTCTTTTACCTTCTGATTTTTCAATAGGAAACCTTCCATTTAGATTTTTTTTGAGCCAYTAAAACACAGAAAGCAGAAAGACTAGTGGTGTAGCCATCAAAAGGTTGGATTTTTATATTTTGTTAATATCTTACAGTATTGACTCCAACATGTCTATAGGCCTGACTCATAATAACAAACATATCCCTGAGGATTTAAGAAAGTATTTGGTATTAAACTTAGGTTCTGTGGTAAAGTTTTGCTTAAAAGGTCTAACTTTAACTTCATAATGTTTTAATATTTTTGTATGTAGATTTAATGGTTGTGGAAAGTTCTGGCTTGGTATCTTTGAAAGCTGAAGCCCATTCTTTATTCCTGGATAAATGACAGCAGACCAGTTGCCTATTGCTTCTCCACAGCACCCATGTACTTCAACCTTGAACTGAAGAAGACTCATCAAATGGTGAGAATAGAGTGTGGTTATTGTGACTATTAAGTTAGGGATGCTCTATTATTTTTTCCTGCCTAGCACTGATTCTGTTATTTTATAGGTGTTGAAGTTAGATTTTTGTAGGGTAATTTCTGGAACCATAACCTATTTTCTCCTTCACATTCCATATTTCAGTTAAATTTTCAAGCTTTGCTTTCTTCCTCAATGTCCTCAACTTCAAAAATAATTGTGATATACTGAATTCATTAGATAATTTCTTTATTGCTTTCTTTAACTTTAGTCCTGTGCATGTGCTTAACTCTGTTCACATGAATAGTTTTATCAGGTAGCACTGCTTAAAAGAGTGAAGTTCAGGATATGTGAAAGTGTCCGAAAGACTGAAGCTTAAATTTTGCAGATATGTATGCCTATAACTAAATTAAATGCTGCTGAAATGAATGCAGAAGTGAGGGATCTGGAAGTGCTTTTAGCTACTATTAGTTTGTTTGCTCTTTTGCTGTACAATTTATTTCTTTTAAGACTGTTTGATGCAAGTTGTTGATATGCTTCTCTAGTTTCCCAGTTTCTGGGAAATTTTGAACTCTGAGCTTCACAACATTTATAAAATTTTAGTAGTGCTCATAATTCTCCTGAGAAAAACAAAACATTATTTTGTTTAGCTATTTTGTGAAGAGGTGACTGAACATGCAGGGGAACTATTTCTCTCTTTAACTTACTGCCTTAGCCAGGTCTTTAATCTTACTCAAAAGAATCATTAGGTAATGATTTTTACATGTATGCATTTATTAAGCATAAACCTTAAAAACAAGGAGTTTCCTTTCTTTTACAGCTATAAATAGGATGGAATATTGGTAGCTGGTGCTTGCATGTGTAAGAATATAGTTGTTAAGTGTTGCTGTTGGCTTTATGGTAATTTAGATAGATGTCGGTTTAAYATAATGGTGCACAGAATGATCTGTAGTTCAGGAGACAGATCATAGTGACCAGAAGTTCAGRGAATGCTGAGAGATGCCCCAGACCTTTTTTGGTATCTCAACAAATAGCTCAATTTCTGTTTTCCTTTAGTAACTGTATTGTAGAGTAAGGAGTAAAAGGRACACAACCCTATTGGTGGCTTATGATTTCCACAGTTTATCCTCTTGGAATACACGATATTAACCCTGTCCCAGCTGTTTWCCAAACTGGGCATGGAAGCACAAATGTGTTTAAATAGCCAAGAGAAATGCTGAGCCCTTTATGTCGATATCTGAACTACACCCTGTGTTAAGAATTACTTTAGTACTGTTATCAACAACTAAACTTACTTAACCTTTGCCAGGATTCTTTACCATTTCACGTTTTAAAAACAAGAAGGAGCAGCAGTTTTCAGGCATAATGCATTGAGATGTAACTCAGAGGTCATTTATTTTTAATGCAGATGCAACAATCTGTTTCTTTGTTCTTTCTCAGCAATTTTTTCTTTAGTTTTCTTTTGGAGAACTGATTCTTGAATTAGTTTTGAGCACTTAACTATTTGCATTCTCTTCATCAAACAACTAATCCTGCACTTAAGTTTTGCTATCTGGTAACCAATGGGCCGGATCCTGACTAGCACCGAAGTATGAGTCTGAGTGTTATTAGAGTAAAGAGCTGGGGCTCAGTTTTGAATGTGTTTTTGATACTACAAGTGAAAGATAACAATAGGACGTAACTTGATTTTAAAATTTAAGCACTTCTTTAGTTGTGTAGCTGAGTGGAGTTTAGATAATTTAAGTGCTTAAAGTGAAATGGTTTTTAGGTTTTCTTAAGGCATTTTTTGAATTGATGTAATTCTTTTACTTAACAGAAGAAGAGATAGGTGAATGCCAAACAGTTTTGAAAAGCTTGTTTTCATTACCCTGCTAGGAAGATAACTTTGTTTCTTTTGTTCCATCCCCTAGTGGTTGCATCACTTTCACTTCCCTGACTCTTATACCTGTTGTGTCCTGCTAACCTCTTCTCCAATGTCCAGTTTTCTATTAACTTTTCCATACTGATTATTCTTTGTCTCTCTTCATTTTTCCTGGAGTTTTAGAGAGGTCGTTATAGTTTTCCAAATTCTTCCCTTCTTTCACCAGTTCCTGGAATCGAGCAAAAAATAAAACCCTCTGATTTCAAATATGCATTTTTAGTGAGGATTACACAAGTTAAGAATTTAGTGCTGTATCAATAGAAAGGGTACACAGAGGCTTGTGGATGCTATTTATAGAAATGGAACTGGATTTTACATATTATTAAAAACTATTCCCTAATTTGGGATATTGGGATCAACATCCAGGCAGTAAGATCAGGATTTTAAGGTGATGCTTTAAAAATCACTATGCTTATTTAAAAAAAAAAAACCAAAACACAAAAACTCCACAAAAATCCATGTATACTGAATAGACTGATAGAGTTGATGTTGCTGTTTTATTGAACTGTGTATCACTGAACTTTTCTGAAGCCTTACAAAAGACAGCATGGAGTTGGAAGAGAAGCAAGGATCTCCATGAAGGGCTGTCAGTTATAGCTGTGGTAAGTTAAAAAAATACAATATTGTATTTGTTAATTTTTCACCGGTATGAAGTGACTTGTATTTAGGGCTCTGTTCACTTTGGCAAAATTAAGCCACTTTTATTAAGACAATCTCTACATTCTCTGGATTCATTTATATGCTATCACTGTGTAACAATTGTGTTCTGCTGTATTTGATTTTGTGGTGTAACTCCTGAATAAAAACAATAAGTGATATAAAAATCTGTGAAAAAAWTTTTCACACTGATTATGCTAGTGTTTTCATGCCTGCTTTCTGAGCAAAAACAAGTATATAGGATCATGTTTATCTCCTAATAACTTTCGAATCCACTGCTTAATTTCAGCTGCATTTGATATAGAGGTAGAAGTCACAAAGTGAAGTTTCTGCGATTTGAATGAAATTTAGCAGCTGTGAGTAGAGAAGAGACTCAAAATTAGTGCCCCTGGGGTAGAAAAGACTGCAGCACAGGCTCAGAAATTTTCTGTTCTGTTCAACCTGTTGCCTTGCAGGTCAGCATGCTTGGTTGGTCTGTCAGTTGACACATGTAGCTCAGACCTAGCCACAATGTGAGCTGCTTCGTGCTCTCCTAAACATCAGAAGTTGGAATTTAGAGAAATCTGTTTAGAAGGAAATGGGAAAACAGCCAGGCTAACTTTGGCACAGGTGTATCAGTGGCACCTATAAGCATGCTGATAGGAAGCTAAACTTCATTACTACTACTTGTGAAAAACCTTGGCTTTGCCAGGGCCTTTTAAGTCTCCCAAACCACTTGTGAATCATTCCATGTTATGGTATTTTCTATACCTGGATTAGAAACATGTTTTCCTGTCCATGTCAAAGAAGGAAACTGTTGGGATAGCTTAAGTATTTCATTCCTTTGGTTGTTTGGACATTACCTCTGAGCTATTACTTAAGCTGTCAAGATTGTGAAACTRTATTTTCAGCTCTCCCCAGAAACTGACCGTAATTTACACTGCAGCTATGTGTCCCTGACCCATGTTACAACCTACACTCTTAGAACAGTGCAGAAAATATGCATTGTATTCCAATTAACTTCCTTTGTGAAGAAAGATGTGGGCCTAGATACAGGGACAGAAAACAATATTAGGATCAGGCTGCATCAAGTTATCATACTGTATTGCAACTTGGGAAATGCTAAATCTGTAGCTGTGTGATTTTGTCACCAAAATTGTACTGAAAGATTTTGTTTGTCCATTCATCTCAGTCAGTGAGAAATGGGCAGATTACACTTGCCAGAAATGCTGCATCACTCACTGTACAGGCTCAGATAGGCACACTAGCTTAGCATATGTCTGATATTTTTAAATTTTCTGTTTAATGTTAGACAGGGGTCAAGATACAACACTCTTTAAACAGAATTTAGTCCTGTAGCATGTTCTTTAGAAACAGTTGAATTTCTCAGAATAACAGAAGTCTGAGAGTCATGCATGTGAAATGTTGGCTTGGTTTGAAAGACAAGGAGAAACCTTAACCCACAACAAATGTAAAATTTGAAAGAAGTAACATGAGAAGAATCCAGTTCAGTATCATAAGGTAACTGTCTTGAAATGTCAACTTTTTTGTTCCTCCGCCTGCTCAGTTGAAAACTATCAACCTGGCAGCAAGGAAGAAAAACCTGTGATACTTTTTTTCATTTTCTGCTTATTTTTTTCATAAAATCGAAGTCAAGAAGAGAACAATTAGTCATTAACAAAAAAACCCTCAAACAAACTACATTCCATTTTATGAAACTTCTGGTTTGTCTGTTAGATTCTCAATCATTTTTTGGTCCCAGTTTTCTTGTTGTTTGCTTTTAAATATTGTTATTTCTCCAGTGCTATCTGTCATAAAGGAATTAAAAAATGAGGTTTTTTGCTTGTTTCTAGGATTTATTGGTTCTTAAAACCTTTATCACCAGTAGTAGTCTCGCCTAGTGTTACCAGTTAAATATTACTTAATGGAACCTATGGCTAACCTGCTTTTAAATGGTTATAATATATAAAAATATTGTAACTTGTGACATTTTCCTTTTAAAAATCAMCAGAGGTGTGTTTCTAATAAGAAGAGTAAGGTCAAATGATGAATGTTTAGTTTTGTGTGAACAGCAAAGTGGTGGTGTATTCTTGTTCAACGCTATGTTCAGTGCTTCCTGTGTTTTAAATGATGTTCATGAAGTCCTTAGACCTAGCAAAGAATTTTCATTAGGATTTTTTGTTTTAAAAAGCTGCAACTTTTTAGTCTAAAAATGACTAATTCTAAACTGCTTTTTATTATGTATTTTTCAAGACTTTGGTCTTGGATGCTACTATATGTGGTCAGATATTTTCACAGTCATGAAGACCTCAATAAATTCACAGACCTGTGCTGTGTCCCTAAAAGGGGTGTTGTGGGACAGATTTTAAGAAGGTTGAAGCACTAAAAAGTGACTTGCTCAATAGACTAAAGAAATTAGTATAATTAATTTGTAGAAAATGATAATGAAAAAGTTTCAAGTATTTCAAGTAATATCAGTACAAGCTTCCATAATGTGCTGTTACTGCATGTAAAATTCATAAGCAATTTTAAGCCAACATTCTTTAAAGAAGGAGCTAAAAATTCCTATAAATAATATGCAACTTAAAGACTTATGGAACTCCTTTATTACGTGCTAAATGCTGTAATAAAACAGGCTATCAGTAGGTTTTGATGCATGTTGCTAATTTTATTTTTTTTTAATCTTGGTATTTTTGCAGGTGTGTGGAGGAACAGGTCCTGTTCTCACTGTTGTTACTCCCACGTAGGCAGACTCTGTAATTGATTATGTGTGGGTAGGGCACTATTGAAATTCAGGAGATTCTGCAGTAGTGCGTGGTTCTTTTTGTGAAAGTTTGGTTGCAAGATCAGGACCCTGCCGTGACTCCTTACTGTGAATTCTGTCACTGTCTCATTGACTGTGCTGGAACCTGCCTATTGGGATAATGTAAGTCCTGTTTTTCCCCCTCATGTACTTTAGATGTGAACTAATCATAAAGCATTTTTAATTAGAAAATTAGTATAATTTACATGTGTTCTTTTAATTATGTTTTTTTGGCAGTACCAAATACTGTATTCCTCAAAACTTCTTAATCACGCTGAGGCTTTGTGGATAGTTGATCACATGATAAGAAAATTCAGCTGTAAGTACATTGAAATCATTGACTTTTTCAGTAGTTAGTCTTTATTGATGTTGACAAACTAATGGTGATAAAAATGTGAATCAAGAGGTTTGACTTTTGTCAAATTACTGCATTTCTTTTCAGAAAATATATACGGTATACCCATTAAGGATTTTATTATTCTTAGGTAATTCACCATGGGACCCTGAAGTTCTTCCCTATTGCAATTAGGTAGGGAGTTCTAAGTTGTTAGTTTTCTTTATGTTCAGAATAGTGTGTCTCTGACTTGCTCTGTGTTTTGACAGATGAACTTTTTGAAATTTATAGATCTATAAAAACTGTTTATACCACTAATACTTATGTAGTTATTACAAACTGATTTACTAACATAATTTTCTTGCTGGGTTGAACACTGACATGTTAACAAATACACACTTATACTTGTATCAGTGTAACTTGGTTAAATTAAACTGAGCTGGCATTATGAATTTGATCATACATGCTGATTAGCTATAGTCTTAGGCAGGAASTACATATTACCCATATCATATGTCAGTGGATTCACCCAAGAATGACTATAAATATCTATGCTTGGGTTAAGGAGGAAGTTCTTTTCCTGTAGCTATGGGTACAGTCATTGCTTTGACTCCTATTTTTATATACAAATGAGCAAAAACTACATGTAGGTTTTYCCCTGTATAACAAAAGGGGTATTGTAAACTCTGTGCCCTGTCTTATGATGTTGTATTTCCTTTTTAGTATTTAAATTCAAGGATGTTTTCTACTGTGTCTTAGTATAAAAAAAATGGAAGAACTGGAAATGTTACTGAATTTGTGGATAATTATCACGGGACTGTAAAGGTCTGGAGGAATTGTGTGTAAGGACAAATAGAGATTCTTTCTCATGAAACAAGGACACACATAATAATTGATGAGTAAAGGTTAAGGAGCACAGGAATATTTTTATTGCTTGGCACAAGAGCAGCATGAAATGAAAGTAATTTGAAGAAAAAGCAGGACCAAAAAAGAAATCCGACTCAGATCAAAAGACTAGAGAGTCCAGTTAAAAAAAAAAAACAAAAAAAAACCCCAAAACAAACAAACAAACAAACAAACAAACAAACAAAACCCCAAAAAACCCAAACCCAAAACCAAACCCCATAATATGGTTTGAAAAACATACCTGAAAGGAGAACTAAATGGATAACTGGATATTGGTATTTTTCATTGCACTGAATATATGATAGATTTAAGTTTAAAACTATCAGTAAATGCTTTTCTCCAAGTTTTTGGTTTTCTTCTGTTGGAGAGGAGTATAAGTACTTTAAAGCATTAAAGAAGACTCAGTAACTACTTGTGAATTAGTATATGAATTGTGTATTCAAGATGACAGTTACAACTAAGAACAGAGGACAATGGGTTGCTAAATAAAATTAGTGCTAAGCAGAAGCCATAATTTCTTTTTCAAACACAAAACTTAATGATTTTGAAATGCATCACCTTCAACAGTGCTCAAACCACAATTTTATTATATTTGTTACAGGATGGGTATTTTCAGAGTTCTAGTTTAAGAGCCTGAACAGCGATTCTTCTGAGATTTTGCAATATAAAATGAAATTGGGATTTTTCAATATGAATTTAAATAATTATTTGAGGATATTGGATGTGTCATTTTGCACTAAAAGAAGTCTCAATCAGCGTATTTTCCTTTTAAAATATTTTGACCTATAGATTTTCTGTTTTCACCTTTCAATCCTATTGGCCATACATATTTTTACTTGCAGTAAATTTGGTAAAAGAAAGAAATGCAGAGGGAGATTAGATGATTGCAAAAATAAAAACCCCAAACCTTAAACACAGCCTTCTAGCTGTGCCTCTAGGTCAGCAGTGCCTCAGAATAGATCTAGTTTCAGAGAAGAAAAGGAAGGAAAGTGACATGCCAGTGAGTGGSGTATGAGGAATCCTCTGCGTGTTTCATCTGTATCTGATTTTTTCTCTCATCACCATTGAGAGGCAGATCACTTGGGTGTGACTGCTTCCACTTCCCGTGATGGCAACTTCCCAGTATTTTTAGGGAGATAATGGTGGGGCACAGCTCTGTTCTGCCTGCAGCAGTACTGCTACAAATACTCGGAAGAGAAGGAACTCTGAATTGTCTCCTGCTGTAACCAGCTCTCTAGTACTTACTGCTTCTTGCACCTGTTGTTTTAAACCTGATCTGATTGTTTCTTTGGTTTAACTCATGCTGTGATGCTATAAATGACTGAAACCAGGACAAGAGCAAGAAAACAGATATCAAGAGAAGGAGATGATGTTTTGGGATGTAGGGAGTGGGCATTTGCTGCACAGCTACACATTGTCTGGGCTTAAGAATACCTCAAGAGCTGAAATGCCGAACTACAGCAACAGAGTAAGTTTCCTTCTGTGCACTGAGAAGGAAGAGCAAGGGAAGGTGTCTGAACATTCAGCATGTTAGTTGTAAGTCTCCAAGAGCTTCTGTCTACTGTGGTTTGCACTCTACTCGTATGGTGCCTGCCCTGAATGTAGCATGTCCTTGTTTGAGTGGAATGAGGCACTTCTCACATTGTTGCACTCCTCACATTGTAATGTCACGAACATTGTTTTTCTTCAGCCCTTGAAAGTCAAAGCATGGTAGCATAGATAGCTGTAACAAATTAGTTTTAAATGTGACACCAAAGAAATATCTCATTTCTCAGTATTTGTAGGAAAAACAATGTTTCATGCGTTTCATATACCTCTTCCTTTCCAGTCCTAAGCAGATTTAATGCATGAAAGTTTTCTTCAGCAGTGCCCTCAGTTCTTTATTTCCAGTTACAACTCTTGGTCTTTTGCTAGTAGGTTTTCTTGTATTTAGGTTGATGCCCTCACAAAACCTCTCTGGATCCTTTATGAATGATAACATTGTGCTGTCATTCGTTTTGTCGTCAAATCTAGGCCTGCATTTTGGGAATCTTTTTCCAACCCTTAAAGGATAGTCATTCTTCTCTGTCAGATGATGGTACTTTTTCATCCAGATTTTTCATGGATCTTTATTAGAAAATCTTTTACTTTGGCTTGACAAAATGCAGTCTTGCCTTTCTTGTTAGCTAGTTAAAGTGCTGCTCAGCTGTAAATACCACTTTCCAAACCTACTGTTTTGATATTTTCAATTTTCTGCTTCATTTTAAAGCAATAAAGATAAGCTATCTGTCTTTATTTTTAAGGCCCATTAAGACTACTTCTACCTGATACCTCTCCTTCAGTGTCAAGAGGTTGACTCTGGTTTTGATCAACATACGATGCCAACTTCTATCATTTGGTCATTAGATTTTCATACCACACTGGATATTTTCTCCTTAGCTGCCTCTTATGTATTGGTAGACTTCTTTATAAACAAAAATGTTCACTATCTTCCCCTTAATTTTTTCTTTAAAAATTTATGTACTGTGAAGCTTTAAACAGTCCAGCCAGACAACAGTTATATTGCAGGTATATTAATGGCAGCACATACCACAGTAGTACTATGTCATTGCATTTGGACTCTGCCATAATCCCTCTGTTGTCTCTATGTAGAATTTAAACATCTATGTTTTGCTGTCTGTTTATTGATGGCCCAGTGTAATGCAAGTGGTTCAGGGTGAGGCCTTCCAAGATTTATGGTAGTACAGATAAATAATAATGAATACACACTGGATGCTGCAGTGTAGTTGCTGGGTTCTGTTGTGTCTGATGCCATGTAATGCAGAAACAAGGTGCTTCAACCACAGGCCTCATAAAAGGGAAAGAGTTGCAGCCAACAGAAAAAAAAGCTAGCCCCGGAGGACTTCTCAGCTGCCAAACTCAAGTCTGTAGCTACTGGCATTGTGTTCTAAAAGCATCCCTCTCTTCTCCACACCAGTAAGAACAGATTACCCCATCTCATATAAGGAAGTCAATGCAAGTATCACAAAGTTCTGCCACATATGCAGAAGGACTTCTTACACTTCTGTAGCATTCTTCATATATTCCCTTCCTGTCACAACATCTCTTGGTACAGAAATCTTGAATAACACAACTGTGGCATTCATCAGTCCTTTCTTCAAATGCCGCCTGATCTCTCTTGGGAAGGAACCTACACTAGTTTTTATTTGGTATCTTGGTACATTGCTATCTCATAGTGCTCTGCTTCATTGTACCTTGAAAGTAATGAATCTTCAGAAAAGTGGTAAGGATGAACTCAAGCAGGAATTTCCCAGGTATGCTGTAAGGGTATCTGCATGTGACTCTTTCCTTTCTTTCAAGAGGACACTGAAATGTTAGTGTGTGGATCATACATGTGGCCGGAGATGATGGAATGTTGAGTGCCTGGCTGATTACAGAGATGGTAGCTTGGACTACGCAGGCAAATGGTGCAGTATGTACCAAAGAAAATTTAGTCCAATAGTTTAATTTTATCAGAATTAGACACAAGATGTAGTCCTATATGGTGATACAGCTGAATAGGAGAACTTTAGTAAGAGCTCTGGGCTAGCTGGTGGGATGGAGGCAGTGAAATACTGTGGTAGACTGGGGAGATTGTATAACACAAAAGCTTGATCATAGCAACACTTCTTGGTTAAATATATATGGACAGGAARAACTTAATGGCAGGCCACATTAGCTCATCATGCACAGGCTGTGTATTTAGGTATCATTGAGCACTAAATTTTGAGCAAACAAGCTAGGAAATCCAGAAGGAGACAGACAGCCCTTGATTTAGTCTAGATCAGCACACAACAAATGACTATGGAAGAACCATTCAGTAGTGAAATACCATACTCAAGTTTGTCAAACTTGTAGGAGAAAAAAAGATTAAAATAAAATTTGTAAAACTCCAGTCTTGTTTAAAAAAAAGAATTGCATGCCAATGAAGATACAGTTTAAATAAATATAAAAAAAATTATATGGGGACTTTGTTTTCTGATTCTAACCCAATTAAATAAGAATTATCCAACACAATTCAACAGTAAAAGAAACTACTAGAAACTAAAGTTTTTTTTAAAAAGTAAAATCCAAGCAAGCAAAGCAGCAAAGAGCACAATTCTGGCAAGTGTAGACCTAATATGAGGCAGAACATAAAAGATTTTGAAATGCAATGGGCTAAAATTCTAAAAGCCAAACCCCATTCTTTCCACATGTAAATTTTGCTAGTAAGGAGGTGAGTTTAATAGATAATTGTGGTTAAGGGAAAGACAAAGCCATTACAGAGAGAAATAATGGAACTCATTGAACTGGCAAGGTGTTTGACAGGAAGATTAGGGCCCTCCCCAAATAGGAGTTGTTTTTTTGTAGGGAATTGTTCATATTTGATATTCAATAAAGTTTTGTTAATGATTTTATTGAATAAACATTAATAAATTGCCCAGTAGCATGCTGTTCCTTCAGTAGTCCTAGAAAAAATCAGAAATTAAATTGGTGAACAAACGATGAGCTGTGTTGTGTAATCTGCTACTTAAATTAGCCTTGATAACAGAGAAATGGAAAGTAACAAATGTGACCCTAGTTTTAAAAGGGGTTTTAGGGATGGTAATGGACTACTGAACTAAAAAGTCAGGCTACCATGACAGACAAAATCCCAGTGATTGTGACAAAAATCAATAGGAAAAAAAATTAATAGGAACTCAAAAATTAATGCTGAAAAATTAATAGGAACACGCATAGGTGTAATAGCAGCCATTGTGGCTTTTGTACAAGTAGTTTTGTCTTAGAGCTTTGCTAGTTATTTGAAGGAGTAATTTTCAGACCCACAGGAAAAAGTGACCCTAAAGTTTTTTGAAAGTTCTGTAACTGAAGACTGTTAACAAAATGAAGTATGGAGTTACTTAAAATTCTTTGTGGATAGGTAAAAGGTTAGAAGATAAGCAACAGTGACTAATGGGCAGTTTTAACATTGCCCCCTCACATTGCCCCCTCACAGAGGTTTGTACTGGCACCTTTGCTGGTCTACCTGTTCCTAAACAGTCTGAAAAAGTGCAGTTGTAAAGACTGCAGATGATAAAAGGAAAATATTCACAGTTGGAGTCAGACCTAATGTTGACCTTGAAGAGCTGCAGAAGGATCTCACAGCAGGACCTGTGGTGATCCAGAAGCCATGGCTGTCGCAGTGGGCAGATTTCACTGACCCCACTGTTCAGCTGTATCCATCATCAGAGAGAGGCAGTGGCTGTTGGATTACAGCAGCCATCAGCCCGTAAACTGTGAGCTCAGCAGGCTGGGACCAGTCTTGCCACTCAGGAAGGCAGGGACTTGTAGCTGCTCTTTTTAACAGCAGGGGCTGCAAAATGAAGAGAAGATTCTTTCTCCCTGTTTCTCAGAGTTTCATAACCCCAACGAGTTTAAAGTACCTGTTTTGAACTTAGAGTTCCTGCCTACTACAAGKCTAGAATATCACTGTTAAAGTGACAGGAAATGTCTTACTGCTGTGAGAAGCCAGGGCTCTCAAGCCACCTCACTGTTTTTTACATGGATTTTCAGCAGCTTCTGTTAATTTCTTAAAATAATTCTGAATCTGTAAATAAGAGTTTGTAGTCCTCATTGACTGATGATAGATTTTTCAATGTGAATCAAGTATAAAATGCTCCCATTTTCTTAAATCTGTAGATTTTTTTAATTGTTCCTTTTTCTGGCAATAGCAATATTACAGATGGGCAGATCAGTTTTACTTCTATTGTTCACAAACCTGTGGGCAATGGAAAATGCCCATTTGCTRCTACTTCAGAAGCTAAAAGCAGTAGCAAGCCCTAAAATTCATCCTGGGGGATATCAGATAAAGAAGCAGAACTGTTTCACACAGCAAGCAGAAGGTCTGTAGGGAGGGATGGAGCAGAAGATATCACTGTACCTTTGAAACAGCTGGAATGGTTTCCAAGCTGTTGTCTGCAAACCCCTAGTGGACTCTAAGGCTATGGTGAATTGAACACCTGTTTGGCTTAACCATAACAGTACTTTAAATAGTGTTTCCAATTAAAAGTTTGATCAGATAGGTGTTTTGTGACTTTTGAAAATTGCTGAGGGTTGATAACGATCTATTGCTCAAAAATAAGTGGTGTTCTGAACTGTATGAATAAATAGAGAGCACTCCCTACCTAGTCAGTTTTAGATAAGTTGCATGCCTCTCCAGCAAGAAGCAACGGCAAGAGGTGTCCAGACRGGAGCCAGAAAGAGCAATCTGGCCRCATTAATCCTTCTGTCCCCATCACGCCTTCCCCAGTAACAGCAATGTGGGGTTCTTGATTGTTATATTGTCCTTGAGTTTCCCTAAAATGCTTCGATAGTCCTACTTTTCATGTATACTTCGGACTAGTAGATTTAGTTTTCTGAGAAGTTAAGTATAATTTTTCAAGTCTTGGGTCCTCATCTGACAAAGATTAAATTTGTCAACTCCACTAGATTACAATATATATCCTTTCTTTGAATGAAAGTCTGATTTCTTAGAAAATCAGAAAAACAGATTTAAAAATTTTCTATCCTTTCATTATGAAAGGGAATAAACTTTCCTTACAATTATTAAATGTCTTATTATCTGTTTATTACTTTTTCAAAAATCCCAGTTGTATTTGACAGCTTATTTTAATTTATTTCTCTGAATGGTAATTTTACATTGTAAAAAGTTTCTTTGTCCTCATAGCATGTCTCTTATTACTTTTTATTTACTATTGAAAATTTTCCAGCATCATAAAATATTTATATTATCAGCTCTTTTACTTGCCCTTCACATAGTTTACTTCCCATTGTCCTGAGTACCATACAAGCACATTCATAGGTAATTTGTAGAGATGTTAGCTTTTCCAACCGTCTGTGCATATTTGTGTTTGGAATTGCAGTAGGGTCRAATTTGAGGTACACCAAATTATAATCCATATTCAAGTGGTATAAATACATTTATCTGAAAGGAATATTTTAAAGAAATAATTTGATCTAAAATCACTATAGTGTATTTTATGAAATTAAAAACAATTGGAAACAAATACTGACAATAGTTTTTTAAAAGGATAAAGCAAATTGGCAGGTCCCCTAATTAACCATTTTGTGTTCCATTTTTCTTACTCATTTCTTTTGATACATATGTGGAAAATGAGGGAATTTGTACTTGTTTTTAAATTATCTTGCTAAATACCTGTTGCTAACTTACATGATTCTGAAGTAATCTTTGCTCAGGCTTGAGCTACAAACTGAATATGAGATTGAAGGGAATCTTTGCCTTGTATCAGAAAGCAGCTTGTAAGGAAGGAGAGAGTAACCTCTGCTATAGCATGGAAAAAGCTGATTTCCTGGCATTACTTGTGAGTGACAGAGGAGAGTGATGTATGAATCTAGGGCATATGGGTGCAGAAGCAGTGATGGGCTATACTGGTAGTTCTGAGTGTAAGTGTATGTGAATGAAAAATTTGGGATAGGTATCAGAAAAGGGGTTTCAATAAGAGTTGGAAAGATCATGGTTGGATAAATACAGTGGGGTCAGTTGAAAGCCCCTTTACTAGAGAACATGACTCCAGCTCCCTATCTGACTCTAGCTCTCTCCACACTTGTCCTAGCTACACCCTCACCTGTCTTCTTGAATCTCACCTTCTTCTCCGGTTTCTGCACATGACCCTTTTAAATGGAAAGTCTACTATCCTGCTTACTCCAAGAACAATTACATGCAAAGGTACAAATTGTCCTATCAGTCTTTCACATCTAAAGCTTCTCTTCTGTCCCCACTATACTTTCTTCAGCCTCCTGCTTGTGGAGTTCTGCACTGCAGATGCAGACAGACAAATTAATCACAGAATAGAATATTTTAGATTGAAAAAGGCCCTTAAGATCACGAGGCTTACTATAAACCTAACAGTAGAAGTCCACCACTTAAAAATCATGTCCCTAAGCGTGTGTCTACATGTGCCCTGGACAGTCTGTTCTAGTGTTTAACAACCCTGTCAGTGAAGAAATGTTTCCTAATATCCAGTCTAAACCTCCTCTGAAACGACTTGAGGCCATTTTCTCTTGTCCTGTCACTGATTAACCAGATGAAGAGGCCAACTCCCACCTGGCTACACCCTTCTTTCAGGCAGTTGTAGAGAAATAAGATCTCCCCAGAGCCTCCTTTTCTCCAGGCTGAACAACCTCAGCTCCCTCAGCTGCTCCTCATAGGATTTGTGCTCCAGACCCTTCCTCAGCTCTGKGGCTTTTCTCTGGCGCTCCAGCACCTCCATGTCTTTCCTGTAGCAGGGACCCCCAGATTGAACACAGTATTGGCAGCATGGCATCACCAGTGAATACAAAAGGATTCAAATGAGATACTGTGGAAGTGCTGGGTGCAAAATAATAATGCTTCTCCTTTACAACACACAGTTTGCATATTCTCCAAGTGGGACGTTTCCCATCATTTGAAAGCTGCTGATCGTAGATGAATTAATTTATTCATTTTCCACATTCCTGTAGCACTCATAAGAATGTGATGGAGTTTTTTCCACATGATAAGTTATGATTTTTAGATAATGTCTTACTAAACAGTGGAAAAAAGGTCTCGCAATTCTAAAGCTCGGTCCCTTTGATTTGCGTTTTTCTATGATCCATGATTTTACKAAATAAAATTAATTCAGTGGATTATTATACCTACTGGTTATCAATTGAAGCTTATGGACAGTGGGATTGCTTTTCTTAATTATTATTTTGCACATCCCTAAAACGTTATTCATGAAGACTAAAGAGTCGGCAGAATGACTAAAAGGGATGTCATTAGGCATTCCCTTAAATGAATGGGGTTTTTTTAAATGCAGTGTTTTTTGGTTTTTTTTTTGGTTTTTTTTTTTTTTGGCACAGATCTTTTCATGTCTTAAGCTTTTATTTAACAGTTTTCTTTCTTAATATTGCTTGTGATTGCACTCTTATGTCTATGATTAAACTTAGCTAATGAGATACATGATTTCTGCTCAAGTTTGGAACTCAGTAATTAATAATCCTGTCACATGACTATACAAATAGATTATGTACAAAGATCAACTGTAACAATAGTAAAAAAAAGCATACTTTGGGGGGGCCAGGGGAGTTGGTTGATTTGGATTTTTTTGTAAGAGGGTATGTCATTTTAATACAAAACTATTTTTGTGTTTCTCTCTTGGTCGATATCTATACTGGATATAGAGATCATTCTTTTAGTTAGTCAGTATTGGTCCCTAAAAATTGGCTTTACTTTTGTTGTATGTCATATGTCATTTTATCTTTAAAGACTGCAGGAGTTCATGATTCYTGAGAAGTATCACCTTGAAGTTCTGTCACTATCTTCTACAAAGTAACTTACACTRAGCTGGCCTCCTGTCACTGTGTCAATGAAACATCAAATGTTGATACTATATGAGAAACAACATTTGATATTGTGGCTATTAAGCTGCTTGAAAAAATATTACAAACATGGATTTTGTGTTTACAAGACGTGGCATTTAAAAATGTATGTCATGGATGCAGATAATTAATGTTGTTTATGAATTGTTACAGGATAGAAAATATTWACATTTGTGCACAATATTCTAGTCTTAGCTCTATCTATTTTTATCTTCTAAATATCTTATAATAAGGTGGTTATAAAGTATTTAAAGATATCAATAATTTCATTTGTTGAAGCATTTTATACATCATTTATAATGGCTACTAAAGGAGAGAAGTGGACATGCACTTCTCATAACAACTAAACATGAAAATAAGGTATCAGAGATAATAGTATAGTTCAAATCAGTAAAAATCATTCTTATGTTTTGCTGTATGAGCATAGCTCTTTACAGAATGGTGATGTCATTCTAAAGTAATAGTTATCTAAATAGATTCATTGCTGAACTTTATTCTAGTATTTTTATATCTTTGATGGAAATAACAGAACACAAACATATAAAATTTAAATTGTTTTATCTTCAGCCACACTCAAAGCTTTTAGAACTTGGTATTTAACCCCAGGATTGGATCAATAGCCCTTATAAATTCTGGAATTTCAGAAATCATGCAGCTGAGTAGGAAAAAGGAAAGGAAGAAACTGAAACGGAGAGAAGGAAATTATTCTCCTTTATAGAAGGAAATGCGAAAAACACCTATTTCTCAGTATAGGAGAAATAATAGGATAAAAGGGAGGAATCAGGTGAGTATTTACAGTGATATTTTTTATATAGTGCTCAGATGTATTATGCTTTGTGCTTGCATGGAAAACAGAGTGAGACTTCAGTTTTCTAACTGCTCTTCTGAGCTGCACTTTACTCACTGTGCATTTTTATTTTAACACAGTCACTTCTAAGGGAAGCTTTATATTGACTTTCAGGCCATCTCAAATCACAAAATTCATTCTCCTGCTGAAATGATGACTGCTGCAATGTTTGTCTTCCCAAGTGAGCTCTTAAAAACCCCACTATTAGACATTGAAAAATCAAAACCATTTTTTAATATATATTTCTGTTAATTCTAGTCACTAGCATTTGGGAAAAGGCACAAGCAGGCACACAATAACAGTTAAGAGTGTCAAAATTTGTGTTTAAAACCTGATTGCAATAGTGCTGAAACTGGAAATAGAAATTGCGAATTAATTGTTACTCAGCCGGGCTAGGCAAAGTCAAACAATTCATAAACAAATGTAGCTGTAGAATAATGGATTACTTACATTGTCATTCATTACAGGTTAGACATCAGTGTGGATTTCATCCATAAGCTGTAAAAAAATAAAATAAATTAGGAAATTGGAAAAAAAGTTTCATTCAGTAATTTATTCATGGATTTGCTTAGTTTCTGCATGATTCCCATAAGTATATGTAGTATTATAAAAAGAGTATATGTTTAGGGAAATCACATACTTTTAAAACTGAGCAATTAACTAATATTCACTGACTATAACTGGTCTTCATGGATTACCATGCAAAAACCCCGTTCAACTACAGAGATGAAGATCTCCTGTTTTCTTTCATTCACTCAGTGGTACACATAGAACATTTTAACTGTTCACCTGAGCAACACGGCAGTGTAACCGAGCGCTGAGCTGATGTATGGCAGAGTAGCATCTCTAAACTGCCCCATTGCTGAAGGGGACAGAATGAAAATGGGTGGAGCAGGGAGAGGTCTTATGGTGCCAGTTCACAATTAATTTTGGAATGGTAACATCTGCTTTTGGGATCATAGTGTATTAATTTCTGCTGATACAGATAGGTCAACATAAGAACTATACTATAAATTGCTGTGTGATGGGATTCCCATTCCTGTGCYGTGTTTGTCACTGGGCAACACTTTTTAAGGGCACCCAGTAAAAAACTAGCAGAACTGTACTCTTCATGTTCATTCTAAAAGGAAAATGAAATTAAATGCAGATAAAACTTTTAGAAGTTCTAATTATGAGACTTTTTGGTATATTTTATAGTTGGCCTTTACTGTTGTTTTGCATTGATGTTACACTATTTCATGTTGCATGACTCTAGAATGGTTTAGATCATGTAAATTGTTCAGTGCAAAATCACATTTCAAGTATATTTAGATTTTAAAGATGTCTTTTTAATTGCATTGTAATTGACAATTTTGTGTTGTCCTTATGTAGTAGGCAGTATTAAGATGACAAGATTCTAAAATAGTCATTAGTAGAAGACCACTACCATGCATAGGTCTCCAAATGGGTCTGAATTGTGCAGWCCCAGGATCATGTCTCTCAGACTTTCCATATTAACAAGGAAGTGCCAACGGTGAACTGTCCCTTTGGTGTATTCCAGCCCCCAGATCACTGCTCAGGAGGAAAACTCACTATCCCATCCTCTTCTTTGATTATTTGTGCTTTGGTACTGCTGTTTTGTAGGCACACAGTCTTAGTTTTTTATATCTGGGCTGGCAAGCTGGTGAAGGTGGTATAAAGAGGTTGTTTCCACAGACCCGTTCTACACTGAAAGTTCCTGCACAGAACAGGATAGAGAGAGATACAGAGACCGGGCTGTATACCAACTTTAAAACAAGACCTTCACCCATGACTCTTTTATTTAATTATGGTTCATTTAAAAAAACCGTAGTAGTAAGTGTCCATGACCATGACATTGGATTACAGCATTTTCCACAGCAGAATTTGCTGCATTTAGTAACAAATTACTATAATTTGAGCAGTGCCATTTTAAGTATCGATTTGATGTGGTATTTAATGAACTGGATCTTAATGTTTGGAATAGAGCATCCCAGTGATGACAAGCTTAAATTTTTATTTACAGCAGATAAACTTAAAGCCCTAGTAGTACATAATTAGTTCTAACAGAAAAGCAAACTTCATTTTATTTGGAAGTTTTGCATTCAGTGTAGTGCACACAAGTACTGTTCAGTAGTAAAAAATACCRTACAGCACATAGTTACATGTTACAATATATTATATATTCTGTGCAGAGGAATGCCATTGGTAAATTTTCTTTATTCAGATTAAGAGAAGTTGAAAATATGATTAATCTCTTATAATTTTAATCCAGATGTTGTTATCCATAAATACTCAGTTTGAAGATGAGATGCTAGATTCATAGATACCTAGTGAACATCACAAAATTAATTACACTTCAGATATGTGGATCAGAGTGTAAGATTCAGRCCTTAGGATGGGATGAATCGCCCTCTGGAGGTGCCCATTTTAGTTTACTGATTTCACAGGAATCCGGCTCTGAGCTGACTAGTTCAAACTGAAAGTTAAGTGACTGCCTTATCACCTTAATTGAGGAATAACTGAGCATTTCATACCATACCAGATCTTTTCTTTAGACCTGTCTAAGAATGGCTGCCTTATTCCTCATCTTTTCTGTCAGTGTTCTTGTACTCTTTCTAATATGAATAAACACAATTGTTGCTGTTGCCAATTACTGCATATTGTTTTTTCCTGTCCTTTTCAATCTTGTTATCTTATCTTTCCCTGTTTTCTTTTTTCTTTTTTTTTTTTTCCTGACTCTTTATATCTGCCATCCTTTCTGCAGCTTTTCACTTGCTACCTCTCTGACAATCCTACTTTGCATGTTGAAAGTATTGTCCTAACTTCTGATGTGGAAGACTGCTGACCATTCCTTTGATGCTGATACCAGTATTTTCTTGACTGATACTACTGTAATGAAGACATAGCACAAGAAGAATATGGCACTCATGTTTTTTTTATGGTTTGAATAGTCAAAAAATACTGKTTTTCTGCCTTCATATGAAGTGTGTTGGTTTCCAAATGTAATTGTGACTTAAAAATGTTTTTGGAAATGTAAAATCAAATGTGAAGAGTAAAAAATCCATATTAAAGAGATATAAGTTTAATAAAATTCAGCATTAGTCTTTATTTTAACAACTGAGTCATATATGGCTCACTTGCAAAAAGTGGGGTAGACTTACAAAATTGTGCACTGGTAAAGTCGGACTTACTAAAAGGTGAATTTTCTTTTCCCATACAGTAATTATTAAAAGGTCAAATTATTTTCTTTCTCCCTCTGGTAATATTTTCTTGATTTATACCTTTTAAACACTTCTCCTTCTCTCGAGTTCTCTGTCTTCTCCCTTTTTTTTTTTTTTTTTT
>NW_026623310.1:874426-908519 GCF_030028575.1 Malurus melanocephalus
CTTTCTACACTCATCTGTCCTAACTCTTTTGGTCCAATACTGACCCATGTTTTCTCATATGTTTGCATCTATTTGCCTAGAATATTGCCTTGAGCATAATCATTTATACTCAAGAATATATTTGCTTCTAAATGCTGTATGGATCTGCTATTTCAGGATTTCCAGTTAAGCAGAGAAGAAAATGACAGCATTTAAAGTTTTCTATGATACATGTGCCTTCAGAGGATCAAAGTACCTTGCTTCCTACATCAGTGGAATAGTAACTATAGACAGAGAAACATTCCTGTAAAAATAAAGACTTATGGTGCCTGTTCAGTATAGGAATGCTAACTTAAAGAGAACATCTGAATGAAACCATGCTGTGTTCATAAATGGTATGGTAAAAGTTTTCAGTTTTGTTTGCATATAAAGAAATGCTATTGGAAAGAGTGCTTTGTATTGATAGCAATGTAAGGAGATAGAATTTTTTTAAAAAGACAACTAAAAGATACACATGCATAAAATCAGCAGAATTTTTGAAAATCATGCTCTATTATAGAAGAAATATTGAACAGTACTTAAATATTTATTATGGGATAGATACCTACATATTTTGTTAGGTATGCTAAATGTTCTTTAGATAATCTAAATTATTTGATTGCAGCAAAAGGAATGCCATGATAAAACATAAACAATGATGTTCAGAACTTTTGCTTTAGATGTGTAAAACATGATTTTGTAACCTGATACCTACAGTAATTTGCAATAATAATAGCACTAATGATAGCAATGTGCTAGAAAATGATAGAAGGTATGAGTGAGAATGTAATTTATGATGACTTAAAGTTTTATGTAGTTACAGGACTTTGCATAATTTTGAGGCCATTAATAAAACACCTTTGCCAAATTTGTGTACAGTGCAGGAGGATGACATTGCAGGCCATGATTAGAAAGAAGGGGAAATTTGGAATTTCTAAGATGGTTACACCAATGAGGAGTTTTTATTGAATGGTAGAGGCAGTAATTTTTTGGCTAAAATAAAGTTGTATCAACTGCAACTAATTTTGTAAAGACAAATGATATGATAATTATCCATAGAAAATGAAAGAATATTAAAAATTATGTAAAACCTGATGGGTCTTTCTGGGGTATATCCTCAAATGATGCTAATTGAAAGCATACAGTTAATTCACTGCTAGTTGCTGAAGATTTGTCCTT
This sequence comes from Malurus melanocephalus, assembly GCF_030028575.1. NCBI lineage: Eukaryota > Metazoa > Chordata > Aves > Passeriformes > Maluridae > Malurus > Malurus melanocephalus. Next base: position 875,624 of record NW_026623310.1, read on the forward strand.
TCTATGAACTATATAATGTAGCACAGACCCTGAAATAATCTGTGATTTAATACTTGTATTCATTTTACAGCAGARTTGTTATGGAACAAGGCCTTACTCATCATGAGAAGTAATACAATTCTAACAATGGCATATTATTGTTAGAAGGAAGTACATCAAACTGACTTAGCCCAGTTTTAGAAAATGAGTTTTAAGGTACTGTATTTGTATAGCTTAAGTTACCAAACTATTTGGTAACTTTTTCAATAATACTATTAATCTAAAATTTATACTTGCAGTTTGATGATAAAATTATTTTTGCACTCAACTTTGTGTACTTTTGATTTGCAATTTTTGAGTGACACAGTTTAAAAGCCTTTATTTTTAAAAATTTTAGGAACAGTGAGGAAAGCGTAGCTGGAAATACTAACAAAACAAGAAAGATTTTTCAGCAAATGAGTGAGTTAACCATAGGTAAACATTTGCCAGAGAAGAATGAAGTTGAGTGAATTGCCACACTGAGATGTGAAAACACTTAATCTATAAAGACCAGCAGGAAATAATAATGAAAAAATAGATCTTTCTGTTCATAAGCACAGCTTAGGTACAGGTGGTCTTGAGAGGTGCAGTACCACTACAAATTCCAAGAAATGTTCGATTGCATTACAAACAAGACTGGCTAAGACATAAATAGAATATAACTATCTGTAGCTATATAAGGAATGTAATGTGAGGGAAACATAATTTACAAAACAACCACCCTGCTTGCAGATTCTGCAGATCACATGGCTGGCAGATGCACAAATAATTTCACAAATGAAAATGGAAGATGTAAAATCCATGAAGATTGTATTGAAGGTTTGATTTGTTTGATTTTCTCTAGGTTTATGCAGATCTCTATGATTATCATGTATATCTATATACACATATTCATGTTATACATACATACATCGCCGTATATATGGAAATGTATGAAAAGCTGTAAAAGAGGATTTAAGTTACATGCAAGAAGTGCTTCGAAATTGGTTACAGGAGGATATTTTTGTATAGTACTTAAAACAATTGAAAGAAGTAATGAGAGTTAATTCAGTACTGGATCTGATAGTGATCAGGAAAAAAAGGGATACTAGATCTAAAATTAAGACCTTATGACTGCACAATACTACCGGTTTRATAAAAAGACCAGAAAAAGTGTAACATATTGTGAAAATCATTGACAGAAAGGTAATGAGTTTGAAGAGTAACAGCAAAAAGCTAATTCAGAGTAACGTTGCAATAGAATAAAAGAAATATTCCACTGTAAAAAAGTTATTAGTGAAGTATGAAGCTGGAGAAAAGGAAACAGAACTATAAAGGGGAACTTCAAGCTTGCCATCATGCAAAGACAGAACAGAAAGAGAGCTCAGACCACGTGATGCTATCTAAGAAAGCCTAATTAATCACTTAATTAGTATAATTTTGCTAATATATTCTGAAAGTATGTGAAACTTAAAAAACCACAAGAAAGCAGACTTTTTTCAAGTTTCTTAAGCAGTTAATTTTTTTTTCTCTTTTTCCCGATAGAATAATATCAAATGAAAGAAAATCTAAGACCACTGTCTACAAATTGGATCATTTATTTGAAAAGATAATTGAAGAAACAACTAAAAAATGGTAATTGAAAATATAGAAAAGTATCTGAATATATGAAGGGGTCCAGATTCTGTTGCCCCTCTTCAGCTCACTGGATGTAGAACAAGGTGGCCAAGATCCATTCCTACTCACAGGCTGAGAATTTGCCTGCCCTGGGGAAGTCACAGGCAGCCTAACACTGCTCTGTCCTTCCCCCATACCAAGTGCTCACATCCTCTGCAGGTTTGGGAATGGCATCATGTGAAGGTACCTCTCTACCAGTTTTTGACTGCATTTCTTAGCCACATCTGCACTAGAAAACGAAATGCACCACAACCCAGTCAAGAGCCGGTAGCAAATTACGGGTCGCATTTGCCTGGCTAACCCATCTGCTCTCCTGAGCAAGGGTAGCCTCATTTTAAATGCCTGTTACAGGGTCCCTAACCCATGCTGTTCCTCAAAGGCTGCAGTATTTTACCTGAGAGCTTGTTGGCTTGGGCCAAAAGCATACCAAAGAGCAGGCTAACAGATAAATGGCGTGATTATCACATGGTAGAGCTCAAGTATGTGCCTGAGCCCTCTTTAGCTCAGTAACACAGATGTAACCTTAGGAACTACATCCACTTGGCAGTAATTACAACTGTACTAGCTTGCTCTAAATAAAAAATGCAATGGCATGAAAACCGGTAATCTTACAGACTAATATTTCTTGACCAGAAATGTCAATTAATGTATTATATTTGGATAGAATATGTGACAATTGAAATGGAAGGAACCATAGAAAATCTTAAAAATTGGCAARTTAAGAAAGAGGACAATAAAAGGGAAAGCAGTACTTATCATATGTGGAAGTATTTGAAAACGGAAACTGGAAAACCAGTTAGATGACTGAATATTCTTTTCAAGATAAGCAAGGTTACAATGAAGAAGTCAGTATAGGACCATTTGGGTAATTAGATTTAGTTCATTATTAAAATGCAGCTTGGATCCCATCTATGTGGACCTCCTTGTAGGACAAAAGCCTGAAATACAATGCATTTGCTTATGGTGTTTTACTTTGCGACTTTTGAGAAGGACCTGATGCTGAAGTGGGCATGCTTCAATATAAAAGTCACTTCATCAYGCACATGTTGGGATAAGGGCTCTACTGAATATTTACTCAGTTTTCAAAAGATAAAAAAGGATATGCAATAAGTTCTTGGAAGCACAATCTCTGTATTATTTAGACAGGTGTTCAGTATGTGGTATAATAACTATTAGGTTCCAGGTTACATTTTGACYTGTGAGGTCACCAGTTATTGTCATGATAATTTCTAATTTTACAGACTGCAGAAAACTATGTGCAGGAAAAACTGCACAAAAAGGGAAAATAAAATTACTTTCATAGACTACTTTGTGATCTGGGATTTACTGCTTAAGTCAGATGACAGAAAAAAAGAAAGGAAGATGTGCACATCAGACAATGCTGGAACATGATCCATTAGCATTCAGTTGAGCATTATCTTTTAAGTCACTTAGAGGTAAAGAAAAAAAAAACTACTCAAAAACAAACACAGATTCTGAAAGTGGTCACTACYCTGGTGAATGCTGAGGACATAAAAGACATAAATGAAAGAAATTGGTCAAAATTTTAGGGTGATATAGATCCAAGGAAAATAGCCAGAGTTAGAAAAGTAAGATTGGGAACATGGATTTGGAAACTGTTCTTAATAGGAAATTATTCTTAATGGAACTGATAAGAAAATACACCATCGTAACAACTATTCAGTATAAATTTGCCTGTAGATTTAGTATTTGGAGAAGCAGTTCTGCAGAAATGCAGGCAGCTTTTCTGGAGGAACAAACCAGTTATTCCRGCTTTACCGTATTGCCATGGACCAGATGTGCAACACAGTAGGGAACGCATTAGGAAAAATCCCTTTTATAGTATGAATGTGTGATTCTGTACATTTGGCTTGCTTTACATCAGTAGGGTTATGTTTTTGCCAATAATAGAAACTACATTAAAAGAGGAAAGCAAATATCAATAAAAAATATAAGAAACTGGAATTAGATGCACATGGAGAGTAACATAAAGCATATCTGTCACATATATTACATACCTAGCTGAATGAAAGAAGCTTGCTTTCTTATAATGGCCTAATATTTTGGAAATGCAGGTGAATTATATAAAATTACAGTACTGTGATGCCCTTGAGTAAAACTTTAGAAAAGTACATGAAACAGCCAGACAAAATACTCGAAGTTATCCACTTCTCTCTGGAGTACATTGTATATGCTGAACCTAATGTCTGAACTGCCAGAACTGGTAGTTCCTGTTTTGAGGAAAAGAGTTGCTTCAAGGCTTTTGTGAAAAGAAATTCTGAAAAATCTTGTGGCAAGTAGTACAGGTCTGCTAGAGAAGTCTTCACAGAACTGCTTCTCTCTTCACTGTGATTACATTCTGTGCTCATCGCTCCTTAAATAATCACTTGTTGAGGGATTGCCTGTCTATATTTCCTGAGGAATTGAGACCCACTGGAAACTAGATTGAACTATGGGAAGGAGGAGATAACTGCATTCAGAAGTCTGGCTGAAGGGTAGAGGCTTCTCTGGAGGTTGAGATTGGGTGGCTCCAAGCAGGAGTGTAGTGCTGGAGGGAGTCCTTCAGCCAATTTACTCATTTAGCCTATTGAGAGCACAGCTAGGTCTCATGGATGTTTTGCATATGGATAGATTAACAAAGAGCAGCTACTACATTTCAGAAATTCATTTTGAAAATACCCTATGAATACACTATATAAATAATAAAAAGTACAACCAAACTGTAGAAACCACTTTTGAGAAGAGCTTTCATATGTGCTAATGGTAAAGTTCACAACTGTGCAAATGAAGTAGAGCAAAGAAGTGGAAAATCTGGGCTAAATGTCATAAACTGCTCTGCAGCTTATCACTTCTTTCTCCCCGTCCTCCCCCTTGGCCATCTTCTTTCCAAGGAAATAATATGAAGATTCCTGGAATAAACTATCTGTGGTTAAAAAAAAAGGTAAAGAGACTGAACTCTCTAAAGACAGGCATTTGGGAATAAATGTGAATACATATAGTTGCTACAAAATTGATCTGGTATTATCTTACATACTTCGTTTTACTTTTCGTGGTTCACAGTATTTCTTCTTCATTCAGSCAAAACTCATTGAAACTAATGCAAAATGTGATATATTTTTACCATAAACTAGTAATTGTGTGATCAYCAAAAAGCCATTCCTAGTATACTTTGGCTAGCAACATCCTTCTAACTCTGTTTCAGCAGACATTACCTATTTTTGGACAATAGAGATACAGGCTTTGAGTCAAATCTCCCTTCTATTATGCTTGATTCTCAAAGAAAACTAGATTTATGCCTGTCTGTCCATCCATTCATTCATCTGCTTATTTATTAAGAATATTATAATTCATGTTTTAGCTGTTACCTGTAAAGCTAAGAAGATATACAAAATCCCTGGTTTATCCAGTTCTTTGAAGTAAAGGAAAAAATAAGAAAAAGTGAATTACTCTATATTCGAAGAAAATTATTACTGATTAAAAAAAAAGTTACTGAAGAGATGTAGAAATATGTTTTCATGGGTCTGTGAGGCCTATTTCTCGACAGTACCATAAAATTTCAAGTAACATTGATACTACCTAGTTTTACAGATGAAGCAAAATCAAACAACACACATACAAAATGGCCAGAATAATCAGTGAATAAAATTATTTAATCTCTGTGTTGAAATAAATATAAATTATAAAAAAGGAAAATTATTTCAGTTTTCAGGTGAAGGGGAATCCATAGGAGAACACATGAATGAAAAGATTTTTGGAAAGTAAGATTGATAGGCATGTTTCAAAAAAGTTGTATTTGTTAAGTCTAGAGAAGAGAAGACTCTATGGGGAGAATAATAGGACATCTGAAGATTATTTGAAGAAGATGGTGACCAATAGTCTTTTGTACCCAATTGTGGAAAGACAAGAAAAAATWATCTTAATTTACAGTCAAAATGAACAGGCTACATGTTTGGAAAATCCTTTTAAATACAAGRACAGTTAAAGACTGAAACCAAATTATCTGGCAATGCTGCAGCATCGTCCTCACTGGCACTTTAGAACAGATTAAACAAAATGTTTCTGTTATCATAATGCTCTTACATCTATTTTCTCTCATAATTGTTCCCTCCACACAATGAATAATCAAGAATATTAAGTTGTAACTTGAAAAATGAATTTGGAATGTGAAGATGAAATTGTATAGTCTGAACCCATTGTAAATCACCACAAATGCAAGTATCTTTTTTTCCTGATATATGTATTCTTGAATTTTGTATGCCTTCTATATTTTAATTTYTATTTTTTAATTTTAAAGTTTATTTATATAGAATTTCTATTTACAGATTGTCAAGGTTGTCAATAAGGATAAGGCATGTTATCTGTTCATGCAAGCAGAACTATTATTCTTCTTGCACTGCTTGGTTCTATGGTCAGGAAGCTGATTTCAGCATTGTCAATGCCCTTTTTCCTTGTCTTCTAATTCTCTCTAGCATATGCTCTTCAGGTATGTATAACTGTGTAGGTATTACAGGGAAATATTCTGAATTCAAAACACATGTAGTTTCTTTTAAGTCACATATAGATAACTAGGTTTTACTATTTGGCAGAATATCTGAAAAAGTCTGATCTCTAAACAAAACCAGAACTTTGATGGTGAATTTTACTTTCTGTGGTTAACAGGCTATTTTTACAGTGATAAATAAAGTCTGTTAGTAATAAAAATGAAACCTAGTATCTGTGCTTTGATAATGAAACCCTAAAGTGAAATTAGTTAGTGATATTAGAAAGTATCACTTGTATTTCTGCTCCAAACCTCAAGTTATTTTATTTTCCTGTACTCAAAAACAATATTATAGAAAATGTATGGTTCATGTTACCAACATTCATGGCCTTGATTAAAATGGAAATAATCCATGTATATGCTTTTGTTAGAGGGTAAAATATGTAATGTAAGTGCAAGAATATTGAAGGAATGAAGATCATTTGACTATTCAGAATACTGACAGAATTCAATATATTCAGAATACTGGCTAGCATGTCTGTTCTCTCTTAGAAATTCAACTTGAAGGATGATGAGAAAACTATTAATAATTATTACTGTTGTAATCTGTTAGATGCTTGAGGACTTATGTGTTCATATCAAACAGTAATTAAAGTCTTCAAATTAAAACCATCTGCCAGTGGTTTATCTTGTATTGGGTATGCAACAGGAAAGGCTGTGAATATTCACAAGTGGACATTTTATTCTACCCTCTTCCCTCCAGTTCTGTTAAAAAAGTTTCAGTTATTAGAAGCAGCTGTATTAAAAATGTGACTATTGTACAGAAATCAAGCTTTCACTCTGTTAACATCTCAGAGAGGAAATAAGAAAAGCAGCACCCCTTCACTTTTGTGGCTCCTTATATCTTGTTATCTTGACGAGTAGCCAAGGGGTTCCAATATGACTCCTTTGTTTAATACTRCCCATGAACCATTTCGATTTACCTGGTTTTGGTTTATGGTTTATTGGTTGGGGTTTTTTTGTTATTTCTTTTTAAAGTAGGAGGCATCTGGTTATGCTGTTCAAGAATTAACTTAGAAAGAGACCACCAAAGTCTTAAAATCTTTGTTATACAAGCCAATCTGAAGAAGAATTGTCAACTTGAATAGAATTATTCAAGAATATGACTCACATAACACTGCATCTTTATATTAATACCGTTTGTATAGAAGAAAAACAGTGCAGGTCAGAGAACTTTTTAGAGAAACATGTCTAGCAAATAACTTTAGAATGCTTCACTTACATTTTTTACAAGGATAGGAAAATACAATTCCTGGACAGAAGTGAATACTGCGTTAAAAAGGCCTCTGAAAGTTGTGTGACTTGACATCTCTTKTAAGTAATTTATGATCCAAGGTGTTTCATGAAGACAACAATGGTTTTAAATTGCAAGATATCTTAATCAATTCAACAAATTGAGAAAAAAAAATTACTAAAGCTCCTTTTAATTACAATGGAAACCTATGGTTGTTTTATTTTACTTGTGAGAACTTATTTCTGAACAGGTATATTATTTTAATAATTTTTGTAATGGAACATTCACTTTTACAGTTTGAAGCTGCAAATGAAAACAGTATTTTTAAGCTTTTCCATTTAATATTTTATTAAACAGTTTAAAAATTGCTGACTAAGGAAAGGATTTATTTAATCAGAGTGRATTTATTATGATGAGAAATTTAGTTTTCCTGCATATTTCCAGTGGCCCAGCACAACTACTACAGAAATCAGTCTTCAGCAAGATGACTGTATCTATTTTGGATACKATGGTATTCAGAAAATACATAGTTAATAATATGTAGATGGATCTAACCCCCATTATGAAAGGTGTTAAGGAAATTATAATTTAATAATTTTGAAAATATTACTTACAGATCAAATAAGGACATCCAAAACTAGAATAATTAAAGGGTGGTTAAGAAGAAAAAATATATACAATCTATTTAAGTGAGATAAACAGCCACATACAAGGAAACTGGAATGATATAATAGTTATTTAAGTTGGCAGAAGAATATATGATTGAAGGTAGAATTGTAAGGACATGGTGTGCAGTTATTCTGAGTTATTCTATTTTGGTAGATTTAAAAATGTAAGTAATCCCCTTACTTAACATAACCACAGTTGGACTGAACAAAGTAGTACAAACTATGCATCAGAAAGATATAGGTTGGAAAGTGTTAATATTTAGGAGTGTAAATGTTTTTGGCCTGTTTTGAGAAATAAATAGGAAAATGTTAGAATTAAGAAAAATATTATATTTGGAGAACTAGAAATTACATTTCTATGCAGTTTTGGGCTGTCCAGACTTAGTAATGTGAGGTACAGCCACAGCATGAAGAGATAGTTGCTTTATTAATGCAGTTTTTTTGTGTGTTAATTTGTATAGCCCAGTTTTCCATTTAAGTTGGCCAAAGCACAGAGAGTTACTTTAATTGACCACTTTTTATAAAGAACATGAATAACTTTTCTGGGATGCCCTTGGATACTTCTTTGAGTGGTTGTGTAGATATGTTTCATTGCTGGTGTGCATGTGCCCCATGAGTTCAAGGACAAATTATTTGAACAAAAAGGTCCATTAAATGGTATCAGCAGATACTTGAAGGGCATTGACTTCAGGGCATTAAATAGCTACATGAATACAAACATTTACAATTTCTTTATTTCCATCATACCACAGAGATGGAAATAATGCARTGCACATACTGTGTGACTTATTTAATTTTAGTTGTAATAATGTAATTGATTTCATACAATAAATTAAGTCCCCTTATGATCATTAGCAAAATACAGTTTAACATACTAGATATACCTCTTTGTATATGGATAAAGAAGTCGTAGGTTACTGGTGTTTAAGAAATTCCCTAGTGTGGTTCTTCAGAGAGCAACCTATCCCATAGTTTCTGAACAGGTATTCTGAACATTTCCTCTTCCTAAGAGGAAACATACAGCAGGGAAGGGAGGGGAGAAGACTTCCCTTAAACAGAGATCATTTTATTTCTAAATTCCACAAGCAAAGCTGTAGTTAAGATTTAAGACAGTGTCTTTAGTTCAGTGTTATAAAAGCTGGGATTCTGGTCTTCTGGGACATAGCCATTGGCAGGGTGCACTTGTATTGGCAGTGAGGTCTGATGSAGGCAAGTGAAGTGATTCTCCATAAAGGTTGCTGCCCGCGCATGTAGAAGGGATAAAAAATTCATCAGCATATTGCTGATGAAGACATGTCTTTGGTTCATGTATTTTAAAGTTCAGGTCCCAAAAAGACTAATTTTATTACTTGCCTATGCTCTGCAGAGACCTTGATAGGGGCTGGTTTTGTGTTAAATGCCTTATGTATTTATAGCTCCAATACTAGTGATTGTCTTTGTATTTCAATGTYGTGTCAYACATAGTGCTGAGTGACTTGTTGGCCTTGTGGCTTTTCTCTCTCTAACTCTCTAACAAGCTGTCCAGCTTATTAGAAACAATAAGCACCAGAAACAGGGTGTCTTCTATGACTGACTGCAGAAGCAAATGTACCATTACATATTAGTGACAGAGCCTTCTGTCTCTACAGGAAGGGTGAGAGGACTAGCAGTTCAGTGTCAATTATCAGTGCCTCAGCAATTTCATCTGCTATTTCAAATTCAGATTGGAGTAGTATCCATAATCTCCTAACCAATCACTAATCCTCAGGGATTTTGAACTGCCAGCCTGCAAGATGTCTATTTTTACATAGGGATCCATGTAGYAGAGAGAAGACATTAGATTCCTCATAGGAACTCTGGATTACATTACAGAGTGTTCCCTTGAGCCTTTGTTATGAACCAAGCAGGAATTTTCTGTTGACTTGCTGTTTCGCTCTGCCTCCTCCCAGAAAAAGCAGCCATCACCACAGCCTGCTTCAGAAGGTAAAGCACTGAGGCGTAGTTCACACAGGTCTAAAACTATATGATCAACTATTCTCATACTTACAAAAACAACATCCATTTAAAACATTTTGTTATGGTTTTACTGTTATACATCATATTATCAGGATCTTTTTACTTCCCAGAGGAGAGATTGTGGATAGCAACAGGTCAATTAAATCAGCCTGTAAGTCATCTTTCAAGATCAGTAAAAACATCTCAGCATTTATCGTTTGTCCCAAAACAGTTTGTACTTTATCTACATTCTGCACTGAAAGCACAGCCTTGCAATGACCTTGCACTTGCTACATCAGATGTCGGGGGTATATGAAGGAATCCTCTCCTCATTAAACTTAGAACAAATGATACTCATTTCAGTGTTGCCTTCATACTTTGAAGTAACAGGGGTCTGGGTGACAGACAGATCTATTCAGAGACAGGGATTTTCTCACATTGSAAATCTTTGTCATGTTCAGGAGATGCCTTCTCTTCATATAAATATTTCAGAGTCAGTGCTCTCTGCCTTGAACAATAAATAAATGTGGGCCTGTTTTTCAGGGAATTCCCAAAAAAGTGCCAATAGTCAATTTGATAACTATATGTTTTTGTCAACAAGCCAGTGAAGGGCAAGACCATCCTCTGGAAATTTTATATGACATACAGCTCTAAGTTAAGCCAGTCAGAACCAGGAAACATTTGGGGTTAGAGCCAATAGGTTAGAGCCTTAAGCCTTACTAACCTTCAGTGTATCTAGCCATCATAGCAGGGAGTCAACGGCACTGACCTGTCTTACGGAGTTACAGTTTTCAAATGGGGACATTTAAATGTGTGCTTGTTCATAACAGATACAAATAGGTACCCTAGTCTAACTAGAAGGATGCTGAGAGCAATTGACAAAATGTTTTGTTTACCTACTTATAACATGGGGTCTGTGTGCCTTTTTAAAAAATATTTCTTTGTGTCTTCTGAAACTTTCAGTGCATTCTCTTTACCTGCTTAGCTAGACATACTCTTCTGAAATAATAATCAGATCCTGCAGCCAAACCCGGTATGATTATTGCTGATAGACAGGCCRTTGCCTTTGTGAAATCTGCTGACAGGAACTATTTTGCAACAGTACAGATAATTTTGTGTCAAATAGAGTCACTTTAACTAGAGTTACTCACAAGCCTGAATGAAAAGACTTTCTGTTTGAGTATCCTGGTATGGTCAGTCTCCCTTAACGTCTTCTACTTCAAAAGTACAGGACTGTTTAATAACTTTGACACACAGTGGAATTTCATAATTTGCATAATTTCTCTAAAAGTGCATTTTTCTGCAATAGCTGCATATCTTCTTCTGTACAGTGATACAATGTACCTTAACTTGTAGTAAGATTAAGGAAGTATTTTTGTTTGTATTTTTACCTTACCATGGAGACCTCCCTTACCTGTCTGTATAAGTTTTTGCTAACAGAAACTGTGCTTTCCTGTCTGCTTGAGAAATATTTCTGTCTTGTAAAACACATGTCGGGGAAATGGGAATATACTGCACAGGTTATCAATCTCCTACTGAAATTATAGGAAATTCTCACAAGATTCTGCTGTTTTTATTATGATGTTAACTGTGCCCACTTCAGGGCTATTCTGGAAACAATGCCCTCCACTTTTAGAGAAGGCTTGAACTACTTTAGCTTCAATTTTCTGCTTCAGATTTTAGATAAAATTTACATTGATACCTTGAGATTTAGTTATTAGCAAGTAGTTTTCTTGGAAAGGGGCTGATTTCTGTGGATTGGCAAATTTTCTTCTCTTTATTTCTATTCCCTACTATTATTTTAGATTCTGCTTACAGAAAGATCAGCAAGGTTTTAGGAGCACAATATGCATGACTGCATCTTTTCCTCTAATGCATCTTCCCTAAAAGTGGAAAAGAATGGCTCTCTCAGAATGTGCTCATCTAAGCTTCCAGTTCCCCAGGATCTTGGAAGGACTTCTTTGCAATAGCAGCTTTAGCATCTGCCACAGATAGCAGGCAGACTGGTGGCTGATTGGCAAAGCTGAGAAGAAATAGATTTTCAGCCCAGGGGCAATGCAGTCTTCTTCAGAGACTTTAACCACAGAACCCCTCTAACAAACAGTGAAATTTGCATTTTCAAAACAGCCATAAATGATTTAAAGTCACAAACAAAAAGGGTGAACAGGGATCAGCTTCTCAATCAATAAAAAAATAAGGGTGCATCAGAAGGCACTAGCAGTAGGCATGTTCAAAGCAAATATTACAATAAATTAAATCTTTTTATATGTTCATGAAAATTATACTCACAACATTCTTTGACTAAAGACAGTATGGATTAAAGAAGTTCACAATAATCTAAGGAGAGACTGCACAAGTCTCTGAAAGAGAGATCTAGTGAAGGTCACTGACTGGACAAACCACACCAGGTTCAGGAAACCTTCCAAGCTAGAATAAAGTTGGATGTTGAAATCTAGGGGCACTATCAAATGCTTGTCCTGATCCTGCTGTTCACTGAGAGAATATTTGGGTAAGAATTGGCTTATGTCAGCTGTTGGATATAGGTAAATGGGCTAAATGTATGCCTGGCCTGGACCAGTCTGACCTCTGTAGTRTACTCAAAGCAGTTTGCTTATGAATCATGACCTACTCACAGTCTGCAAAAATGAAACCAAATACTTTCAGGACTTTCCCCTCTTTAAATACAATCAACTGGTGCCAACCTTAGTCATTCTCATTACTGTACTCTCTGCTTTGCTAACTTCACAGTCTGTAGTATTTCAAAGATTTTTATAATGTATGTTAATGAAATGCCTCTGCCTCTCCTCTTTTTTCTCACTTCTTGCCCTTAGTTAAATCAAACTTTAGTCAYCTTTATCTCTCGAGAAACTTGTTGCTACTACTGTAATTATGAGTAGTGACTTTTCTTGTTCCTTATACAGGCCTTCAGATTCTATTTATTATGGAGAGGAAATCTTTGAGCCTGACAAAGAAAAGAGCAAGAAAAGTAATAGAAAATCCATGGGATAGTGTTGTTTGCATCACACTAATTTGGGAGGAAGAGGAATTTCATTCTGATCCTTCTTATGTGAATAGATGAAATTCASAGATCTGTGATACCAAGTCTGTAAGTCATATTCCAAAATGCAGCAAGCCAGGATCATCAACTTAGGAAATTCTCAGAAAAAAACTTTCCTTCTCTTCCTTTAGGCTTGGGAAGTTGTCCTGACAGTAGATTTATACTTCTAAGACACTTTGCARGGACAGGGAAGTTTAATGGGAAATTTCTAGTTTTAGCAGAGATTGAGATGGTCAGTTCTTATGTTCAGTTCCGTGTTAAGCCAGAAGTCCATCCGGTTTGCAGTAAATAGGTTTGAGGAGTAGAACAGGGAAGGATCTAGAGCTCTACCTAGCACCCTTTCACCCTTTCCCTCTTGCCACTGGTAAATCTGCACCCGAACCTTTTCCGTGTTAAGCCGGAAGTCCATCCGTTTTGCTGTAGATAGGTTTRAGGAGTAGAACAGGGAAGGATCTAGAGCTCTTCCTAGCATCCTTTCGCCTTTTCCCTCTTGCCACTGGTAAACCTGCACCTTTAATACACCTGAACAGACACTGCATTAAAGAAAAAGCCTATCCTCTTTGAGTTCTTACTTCTAAAGTCTCAGGTATTGAGAAAATGAAGGCAAACCTCTGTGCCAGGGCAAACCTCTGTGTATGTACACCAGCAGGCAGAGTAGGGACCCATTCTGGTTTGAACATATTACAGTCTAAATGGTGTAAGAGGAAGGAGGGAATTCACATTTTCTGTTACTTGTGTGGCCTCCTGGAATGATTACTCTGTGTTTAATGAGTTCTCTATGTATGCTTTCTTTAACTTAAACATTTCTTTTTAACGAGACCACTTAAAATTAATTAATRAAGTAGGGCAGCTAGTATTAAGGTTAAATTTTCTGTAGTATTTTAAAATAACACAATAAAAATACTGTGCCACACATTTTTTATGCCGAAGTTTTAGATAAAGTCAAACCACTGAAGGGGGGAAAGTCACTGGCAGAGCATTTGGAATTTTAACCTGCAGAATGTGGAAACTTCTTCTAATAGCTTTTCTTTTTCTCTTTTGATGTACTCATCTACTTTATATTAATGACTAGTATGTTCAAAGTTGAAAAATGCACTGGGAGATGAAAAAGCAGATAATTTCATTTTTTCTCATTAGGTCTATGAATGAAATTTTTAAGAGGATGAGATGTGCTAGTTGTAAAGTTTTGAAGGTCATGCTAACCAGAAACAATCAGTTAAGTTCACCAACTAGCAGTGATTCATCCTTTTTGAATAAATCAGTTTTCAGTGAGGTATATTCTGGTTTTTTTTTTTTTTTTTTTATGTACATTTATAACTATTTACTTGAACTGAGAAAAAAATGAAAGGCTCTTTTGCTACATTTTAATTGAATTCCATTTTCCATCTAGAGACACGTTTTTATAAACTTTGATTGGAAGACAAAGTCATGGTAAAGAGAAGCCATTAAATTTTCTATCATAAAATGTAAAAATTAAGAATAAGAAGTTTGTTATATAGATGATTAAATAAAAATTGTACAGGCATGAAATCCATCTAGATAGCAAAAATAATCATGTTTTATAAAGAGGATATATTTAATTGAATAAGGGTCTTTAAAATGAAAGAAAAAAAAAAAAGGAAATGTAAAACTGGGCCAAAATAGATTGTGTAAGACAAGGTTTTTCTCTTTTCTGCTTTAAAAGGTGGCTAGAATTGATAATTGAACTCAGAGACTCAAACCAATTCACCCAGTCTGTTGATAACATGCACTTGTAGTTCTGGGTCCTAAACAAACACAATATGGGCCTTGCAAGTGCTTTAGAAAGCCCTGGTTAATAATCAGTTGTCCAGGAGTCCCCTCTGACCCGCGCGGGCCCTCCTTCCCTTGGAACAAAACCCCGGCAKCTGCTGCCTGTTGGAGCCATCGTGGTGCAGAAGCTGAGCCCTTGTTACTGCTGCCTCCCTTGGCTCTCTGTCTGCGTGCAGTCAGGGAAACCTGCATCTGCAACTTGGGTTCGGAGCAGATTAAAAGAAAGCTGTGCAGCTGAGATCTGCCTCACAATAAAGTAGAAGGACCTAGGTTAGATGACCCTCACTGTGAAGTGTGTTGCCTTGACAAATAGTAATTGCTTGACAATTGCTCTAGGCTTGGAAAACATATGTTATCATGTTCATTCTGTATCCATAGTAGAGATTGTTTTCATTACACATACTGGATATTTCCAACTTCATTGAACCTATTGATGTATGAACACACATAGAARTTCAAACTAGAGGTCTGAAACTTTAAAGTCTTTCCTTTGTTCAAGTTACTCCTTTTGGCTAGCAGATATCTATCTCTAACTCAAGAATCAGTCTATGTCCAGCATCTACAGTGGTCTTGGAATGCTTCTTTTTTTTTTTTTTAATGTTTTTGAATGCTGTCTGTTAGAGCTGGAGGAGTTTCAATGAAAGAATATCTCAGTTTTGTTCTTGGAGAATGCTATTGTCATAATTATTTCCATGTATAGGTTTCAGCACTAAGGCAGTTGGACACATAAAAGAGCAGTCCACACTCACAGCTCAGTATTCAAGGTATATACAGAAGYTCAGCATTAATTACATATTTTAGACTCTGTAAGAAGAAGCTGATTTTTTTGGTCTGTACTGTAACAGAACTTCCTTATGAACTACTGTCTACAATAACTGCTTCCTCCCCTTCCTGCAGAAGTTTTAGTGATAATATAAACATGAGCCTCTTCCAGTTGAAAACAATCTTATTTTATTTGAAATAGAGTATTCCTTTTTCTGAAAAGTTGCTGAGTCTCTCCCTGAAATAATCTCTTATATTTTTAAGTTTTTCCTTGTTCCTTAACACATCTGCTTAAGTATTGAGAAACTTCTCAGTACAAGAAAGGCTGTAGAGAAACACACAGGATTATAGGAAGTTTTTGTGGGGTATAGTTTGATAAAATAAAAGAAAAGAAGGGCAGGAAGCATGCAATGTATAGCGCTCATTGGGGCTCAAGTGGTTAGGGAGGTGTATTAAAGGAAAGGTGGCAGGAGTCTGTCAGGGGTCAGTACATGGTCACTCATGACTTCAGGGGCATAGAGACATAGAATCCTTGTGACATGATTTGCAAGAGAATGTGTGGGCTTTGATTCACTCATTTATACAGCATCAGAAGGTAAATAGGAGACTCCTTTCCTATTGATGAAGACTTCAGTCATCCAGATCAGCATCTTCCATTAAACTTCTTATCTTTCCTTCCATTTTAATGTACCTCTTGAGCATTTCCAGCAGGCTCTCCCTCTAGAATGATAACTCTTATGCATGAGAAAAGGACTGTTTTGCTATTAYTTGTAAATTTGCTGCCGTATGACACAACCTGTTGTTCTTTTCATTCTTGCATTCAAATGAAATATCTCCCAGTCTATATGTTGAAATTGTGTATTATTAACAACTACAATTGTAGTACCTAGATATAGTATACAGCTTTTTATCCACAGACCTCAGGCTTCTTTTAAGCCTGGAATGAGATTTTGTTCCTTTAAAACTCTCAGAGCTCAGGTAATAATGGCTGAGGCAAGATTAAACAGGATTTATTCCTTCTCACTGTTAGGCCACTTGACAGATTGATACAGCTCTTCTAGCCTCTGAGTGCCACTGGCTCAGCCCAGCATTTATGCAGTGCTTTGTGCAGACTCCTTCTCCCAAGGCGAAACTTGACCTTTTCCAACAGGAGGCAGCTTATGACTTCCTTCCACAGTTCCTGCAGGAGGATCCTGGGTGAGCTATGAGGCTTCTAGTGCCCTTTGCCAGTCAGGTCTTCATATCTAATGTGAACAGAGTGGAAGGCTGATGAGAATTTCAATCACCATAGTGTTGGGTTTCTTTTTTAATGTGGAGATGTGGTATAGCATGAGAACTCCTCTTAAGAGATATCTTCATAGTTGGATTAGCCTTTTGACATTCATTAGGCATTGCTAACTAGGCCCCTGGCCTTGGGAGCTGTGAGTTTTGTATTTTGAAAAAGACTAATGTACTAAAGTAAACAAAATGTTGCTAACCACTTATTTCAGATCTTAGGTTATTTTAGGTCTTTATAACCCTGGTATGTGTAGTATTGGCACATCCTGTAAGTATTATTTTGTCTCTTAGATTCAGTGAGATGTAGGACAGTTTTAATTGTCCTTATCTTAGAATGGAAAAGCCATGGGTGAAATTCTGAGTCAAGGACAGAATTATAGCCATTGTTTAAACTCCCATTCCAAACTTTGTCCTAAACACCATCCATCTYCCACCTTTATATAGATTTAACATCAGCAGTATGATTCAACTTAGAGTGTCTTCAGGARCTGTAACCAGCTATCTGTGCTCAGATGGTAGGATGAAAGAGAAAGCAATTACATTCTTTAATGTGTTAATCAATCATGTTTATTTAAGCATATTCAGGAAATTATGGTGAATTGCTTAACTTCTTTTTAAATTTATTTACAGGTCTGCTTTACTTGTAGTGCTGAGCTATTGTGATAGTTTGATTTTTTATGATTTGCATCAAGTGTGAAGCTTTCAAAGCCATGTGTCAAAGGTAAGTAATTTCAGTAATACTGTTATTTGTATACATCCTTAAAAATATTATATGTTTATGGGAGAAGTTTTCACCACTTTCTTGAAGATTCAGCTCTGGTTAGAAGGCACAGTCCTGACTAAAGGATGTTTTGAAGCAGTAGGAGCTCCTGTAGGGAGATCTGAGAGAGATTTTTCTCCCAGTTCTTGCCAATAGGCTGAGGAAGTGTGCGTACTGCACTTGCTTTTAAAATAGTGCAACGKGATCCTTTCTTTACAGCTCAAAGGAGGGGGGCGGGGATCGAAGGTGGAAGAATAGTAGCCCAGATCCTCCTTCTCATTTTGGGTCTGTTTTTTTTCTGTTGAGCAAAGAGAAAATTAATTGTGCATGACTATTATGAGAAAGGACCCTTTGCTCTCACTCTTCACATTTCTTGTGACATAGGCCAGGTTTAATCTAGTCCGTGTTAGGAGAAACTAAGTACACTTTGCAGTGTCATAATGAGATTCCCCCTCATTTTCATCTTCCCTCAATGGTAGGTAAATCATTGCATTTAAGGGATAAGAATCTGTAGGAGTTATGAAATCAAAGTGATTGTACTAATGTGGAACTCCTTCTAGTTAATCTGCAGTGTTTATTGCTCTCTGTAGTGTCATAAAACTAAGATGAAATACACTTCAAATCAAAARAGACCATATATTTTTTCCCTCGCTAACTAATAAAAGTAAAATTGACAAACTAAGGTGAATTACTAAACAGATCTTTAAAAACAAGGATGGACAATGTGTAAGTTGGGAAATTGTTTTCTAGAGAGTTTCACTTGTGTGTAGGGTTTTAAAAGTTATCCAGATACAGGAGCTGATATATGTAACTTAGAAAGACTACCAAAAATAATATTTAGTCAGTAGTTGTGATAGCTAATCAGYACACTGTCATACAGCAGAATCTTTGAAATTTATTGTTTTATAAGAAAGGATGTTCATGCAAATACCACATTTAGCCAGAAATGATGATAATAAGAATCCTTAAAAAGTACCTACAAAAAAAATAGTCCATGCTAAGAACACTTTTTTAGATTGTTTGTAAGTGTATATTGTGTACACATTTATTATGTACATATTTTGAAGTGATGCCCTAACTAGTTAATACCTATGTTGTATTCAAAATCTTAATTTTACATGTAGAAAATACTAATGAAAACCACTATAGTACTTTAAAATATTCATAAGAATATATTACATTTTATGAAACATTGATGCCAGACTTGAAAACTGTTCTATTAGACATCCATCACTATGGCTAAAAGGTGAGACACAGACTCTAAAAGTGAGTTCAAGAGAAGGAACTGAGACAAACAATACTGCTTGTTTCCAGATACTAGAAATTAAACCGGCATATGGGTTTATCCAAGAATGTTCTCACTCTTCAGTTAGAAGAATCATGCCATCACTGACTAGCTGCTGGAAGGAAGAGAGAGTTTTCCTTTCTTAACCACTTTCCATAAAACACCAGTTACTATAAAAGGATAACTGGAGCTGTTCTGCTTTCTTCCTGCTCCTCAGGCTCCATTTCTTAAAACTTTCTTCCCCCCTGTAAATAACTAATGTACTTTCCTGCTGTTAATAGTATTGTCATATGGCTGCAACAACGTAAAATGGACATTTTGGGTAACATAAGAGCAGGGTAGAGGCTTCTAAATAGCAGTAACTGGACTTGCAGTCTTGTTTGTTATGCATGGCTGCTGCTTGTTAAAGTGCTACTRTGCAAAAGCTGAAACACTGGAACTGCCTGCTTGCAGAACCAGGAAGACTATGCTGTCTGAATCAGTTAGATTTCCAAATGATAGTTACTACACCCTTTACAAATAAAAAAATAGAAATGTGTCTAGAGTTTTAAATGAAAGATGTAGAAATCCATAGTGTAGGCCTTTATGGTGATCAGGGAAAACTGTTATCATTAGGGATTAAGGGCTGATTTTTTTTTAAAAAAAACAAAAAACAACTGGGATCTTATGTACAGAATCAGGCTACAAAAAAATTTTAAATTTATCAGACACCAAATGGTACAGACAGACTGGCCACATATACAGTAATATAGCAGGAGTTAAGTTATAGTCTTTTTCAAGTGTGAAAAAAGGAAAGGAATGGTTATTCAGATAATCATATGCTAAATTACTCATTTATGTACTTCAAGTATCAAAAGAAAAGCAGAGTTAGATAAATTAATAATAAACAAGCCTTAATTTTACAAACCAAAAAAATTATCTTATATTGCAGACTTAAAAAGCCTTCATACTGTAACATAAAACTAAACGATAACTACATACTGTGTATTTTAAAATACAGGTTTCAACCCCAGTTAATACAAATTCACTTTTCTTTGAAGTAACTCAACTCTAATCTCGCATGGGTTTTGATAGTTAAACCGGAAAGGGCTCTCAGTATGAGGAAGTGTGTATGTGTGTGTGCATATATACACACACACACACACACACACACACACACACACACCTTGTTCATTAATTGATTCATTTAAGATATACATATGTAAAACAGAGAAAGTATGTTGGTATCTAATACCTTTATGTATGGGATATTGAATTGACATTTGTTTATCATCTCTGGGAGTGTGACAGATCTGTGGAACAGCTAATACCAATCCAAGGCCAGAATTTAAGGGCAAAGTGGGTTTGAGGTAACAGAACTTAGCTCATGGTAATGGGAGCTGGCTCCAGTTTTTGTGCTTCAGTCACTAAACCATGTCCCTACCCAAGCCGCCTTTCCAATCCACCTAATACATCTAGCCACTTTTTGTTTTCAGAGAACAGGCAGTGTTTGGGCTTGCTTTATATTCTTGCCACTTCTCTCTGTGACAAGCTGCAGAGCCACGGAAGCATCCTGGTAGCAGCACTCGAGCTCCAAGTGTCGCAGAAGCAGGGAGCTGCAGAGGAGCCAGTCACAGCTCTCGGTCACTGGCCAACCCATTGCTTGTAGAAGTTAGCATGCTTAAGTTGACATTGATCCCTCAAGGGACTGGCTACCAGCTAAACAAAACTGGAACACAGGGTTAACCAAGCATAGATTCTCTGTGACCCTGTGTCAGGACCTGTCAACCTGTTGTAAAAGCCAGCTATGTTACCTCCTTGCCCTCTGAGACTCCCAGTGAATCCCCAAGTAAATGAAGAGGGGCGTTATTTACATCTCTTTCATGTCTGCAGCCCAGTCTTTTTTTTTTTTTTTTTTTTTTTTTTTTTTTTTTTTTTTTTTTTTTTTTTTTTTTTTTTTTTTTTAATAAAACAAAAGCAATTCAAAACCCAAGAGATTATGGAGTATTTTAAAAAGGAATATTTGTTTCCTTGTGAAAACTTACTACAACAAAGAATAATTTCCTCTATTAATTATAGATAATGGAAAATGTGGAAGTGTCTCTGGTTAAAGAAGGGAGCATACTGTCATTGATGGTATAAAGACTGTTGTATATAGCTGGGAAAGGCAGATGGGTTGGAATGATACTGGTAGTTTAGAATATTTAGAAGCCAGGAGTTCTATAAAGTCTATGAAATATGCTGAGGGTAGAAACGCTCATTTGCTTTTGCGGAGGAAATAGAGCAAAGATACATCACAGCAGAGAAAGCTAGCAGGACAAAGGAGATACTATTGACTCATTCCAGACTGCCGACTTAGCAGCTCAACTTTGTTTCCTTTTAACTTTTGTAACAGTAGGAGCTCAAAGCTTCTCAGTCTACTTTCTGCACAAATAGAAGCACCCAGACTTCAAAAAGTAATATGCTTTGAAGAAACCCAAACCATTAACACATTAAAAGCTGTGTGTACTATTAAACAAGGCTTCAATGGTTACTTGAATTTTGCAGCAAGTAAATGCTGGTGTTTTGGTAATAATTTTTACCCTGCTGCATTCTGGCAGACAATTCTTGACAAACACCAGATTGCAAAGCACTTTTCTGTTGGTTTTAGTGTGATACAGTTTTATTGACTTTGCAGTACTGCTTCAATATTTTCACAGACTGAGTAAACCCCACAGACACTTTTTCCCAATGCAGTAGCATATCGCAACAAGTTTCTAACCCTGTAACATTACACTTCTGACACTGGGGAAAGCCTGCGATGTGTGAAATCTAGGTTTTTGTCCTCGGTACTTAAATCTATATCCCTTTAAAAAAAAACATAATGTTTTTATTGTCCACTCTGGACAATGGAGTGTCCAGGGCCATCGATATGACAGCTTCTACGCTGACGGCGTCCCTGTGCCAAAGTCCCATCAGGACCGTGTTCCCCGGCAAGAGACCGGTCTCCTCGTCCCCGCTCGTTCCCGGAGGGAGCGGCGTAACGTCACAGACACCCCACGCTTACGAACATACCTCGCCTCTCACGGGCAATCCCTTCTCGAGCGTACAGTGTGCGCTTAAAACGTCATAAAACATCATAAAACGTCATAAAACGTCATAAACTCAAACTGACCGGCATCTCCTGAGCCATGCTGGTACTGGAGCGTGTAAGTTGAATTTAACTTTAGAAGCATTTAGTCCTGGGTTCGGCAGAGCCCTGCAGTCCCCGCCCCCGCGTCCCGCGGAGCCGCTCACGGCGCCGGTCCCGAGGGGCGCGGGGGGGCCGGGCGGGCGGGGCCCCCGTGCTCTGCCGTGGCGTCGGGGGCCGCGCCCCCCCCCCGTTGGCGCGGCGGGCTGTCACTCAGACGACGTCACAATACGCCTGTGTGAGCGCTGTAAACACTCGGGCGGGCATGTGTGTGTGAGTGACGCGGGGGCGCGCCTCCCCACCCCTAGCTCCCCCCCACCGCCTCCAGGGTGGCACCGAGCCGGCCGGGGAGGGGGGTGTGAGGCGCGCCCCCAGTTGTTTCCCTGCGGGCATGGTAGCGGTACGAAAGGTAGCATCACTGGAGCAGGGGATGATGTAATTCTCCCTCCGGCCAGTGACTGCCTGCGCTTGCCCCGATACGACTTGCAAACCGGAGGGGGTGGTTGTTTTACGCGTGATCGTATCAGCATCTCCTGACGGCTCACCCCCCACCCCCCGCTTTAAACCCCGCTCCGCTCATCCCTCCCCTCCCCGGCAACGGAGGAGGGATGGGGCTGGGGGAAGGAGGGGAGCCCCGCGCCGTGTGTGCAGGGTAAACACGCCAGCGAGCGCCGCGCCGAGCGGTAAACAAGTCTGAGGTGCCCTCCGCCGCACGGCAACTTGCTGCAGGCGGGGTGTCCCCCCCCGCACACACACGCGCACGCACGCACACTCACTTCCCCCTAACAAAAGCCCGTTTAATATCAGCGTCAGCTTTTGTTCGGCGGGCGGCAGCAGCCGTTCCCTCTCCCGATCACCTTATTTCACCGGTCGGCCCCCCGGCCAAATCCACGGGTCCCCCACGCCCGTCCCCGCTGCGCATCCCCTCTCGCTCCGTGGCGCTGTCCCCTCGCCGCCTCCAAACCTCCCCCTGCTTTCCCGGAGCTCCCGGTCCCTGCTGCCCGCTCTCTGGGGCAGCAGGCAGGTAGGCGAGCAGGCAGCCCCCCCAATCCCCCGAAAAGGCAGTAGCTAAATGGCACTTACTGTCAGAAGAGAGGGCGAGGGGGGGAGCTCTTCCTTCGGCGCAAAAGCAAAATAGCCACTCGCAGGACGTTGCCAGCATAGGAGGCGGCAAAGGAAAATAAAAAAGATCTTCCAGTAGCGGGGGGAGGGGGGGGGGGGGGGGGGGGGGGGGGGGGGGGGGGGAGCACATACAAGCCCGGCGAGTACAAACGACTTCAGCGTTCTCCCCCACCCGCCACCGCTGCAGCCGCCGCGACCACGGGGAGAACCGGGCGGTGCAGCGGCGGCGGCAGCGGGGAGAACCGCGCCGCTTCCCCGCCCGGCTGCCGCCGCACAGCACCGCCCCGCGGGCGGCGAGGCGAGGCGCGCCGAGCCGAGCGCCGGGGCCACGGGGAGGGGGGACCCGCCGCTCGGTTGGGCGCTGATCGGCTCGCCCGTACCCTCCATCTCGCGGCAGAACCTGTTGCGAGCCCCTCGGCTGGGAGCTCCGAGGGCAGGTGCACACACCACCCGGCTCCGTTTTCTTTACGAGGTAGCGCCGAAGGGTTAATTTGGGGAGTCGAGGGAAAACATTTTAAAACCTGGGGGTCGTGAAACTTAAGTATTTCTGCGCCACCGGAGAAGGGGGTGGGAGGGGGTGGGGTGGGCAGGAAGAGAAGGGGAATCGTCGCTTTTCTGGCCGAAGGCCAATGTTTCTAAACTGAATGTAAACAAAGAAAACTGCAAACACCAGAGGAGGGCCTTCCACTGCCGCCGAGGCTGGGGGGACGTGTTCCCAAAGGGGTGCCGAGCTTTGCCCACCTCTCGTTTCCCTTCCGGTCCTGAACGCCCACGGTCACCCCGGCCACCGCCCTYGGGTGCCGCGGGACGAGGGGGGAACTTTTTGCCGGCGGGAACTGCGCAGGGTAGCAAGTCGGGGAAACAAAAAAGAAAAAAAAGTGTGGTTTTGTTTTGTTTGTTTCCCTTCAACTTACTTTTTTGGGGGGAGGGGTGAGGTTTTTGTTGGTTTTTTTTTTGTTTTGTTTTTTTGGGGTTTGGGTTTTTTTAGGGTTTTTTTTGAGAGCGAGGGCTCGTCCCTCCCGCCCCGGGAGGCAGAGCCGCCGTGCCCCGTGCGGGCGGAGGCCGGGACAGGGCTTGCCCGAACCTGCCGAGCGCTCCCGGCTTCGGCCTCGGGGCTCCGTGGAGCTGCTGGTGCTGCTACTTGTAACATGCTGGGGGAAACATCCACGGGACTCCTGCTCGGCTGGCAAATCTTTCTATGTTTAGATGGGAAAATCCTCCCTTGCTATCACACAGGCCGGTGCAGTGTCACTGCGGGGTTAGAGAGGAGCTGGACGGAAGGAGGAAGGCGGGAGACGTGTGTGACCGTGACACCGCTTGTCTGATCGCCCTAAAAATACCCTTGATTGGACCCGCGGGTGATTCRTGCGCCCAGCAGGATCACAGCCGTCGAACCGAGCGACGTTTGGGGTTTTTTTCCCCCGCTCCTTGTTTTCGTGAGTTCTTTGGGCGGATGAGTCTCCTCTTAGATATGCTTCGGACAACAGATGCTTTCGCGATGATGATTTTCTGGGGGAGAATGCTATTCCCTCGAAACTCTCCCCCTCCTGCCCCACCCCAGCCCACGCACGGCCCCTGCTTGCCGGGGAGCTCCCTGCGGAGCGGGGAGCGCAGGTAACGCCTGAGGAAAACTACGAGCGAATAAAACAAATTCCGTTAGTGTGGTTCCTTTCTTGTRGCGTCTCCTGATCTCGGGCTTTCCTCTCGTCTGCAACTTCGCCGGCAGATCTCCGTCCCACATCGCTGCTCTTGCGATAGAACACGACACTTGCTCATCTTCCGTGGGCTCTCCGTGGGGACTGCGGCTACTTTTTGCCCGTTCTGCTGTGGTTGAGGGGGGAAAAAAGAGAGAAGAAAATAATAAAAGGGGGAAAAAGAAAACGACGAAAATTACCTAGTTCGAAGACGGATGGTGCTGAGTGTCGGATTGATTTTTTGCGTACAAAACCCATGGCGCAAGTGAGCTCTTTTAACAGCCTTTTAGCTGATGGTGTAAAAAGAGTGGTGGTGGAAAGTAGTAAATAGTGGAAATAAAGGATAGCTCCAAACTGTGAACCATGAATAAGCTTTCCTGGAAAGAACTAAAGTGAGTAGAGAGTAGGTAGGCAATTCTCTCGCTTCTGTTCTGAAAAAGGAGTGCGACGCGTTGGCACTTTTTCTTTTTTTTTTTTTTTTTTTTTTTTTTTTTTTTTTAACACTCAGAGAGAAAAGAGTAAAGAAAAAAGAAACAGGGTTGTGGTGGAAACGGGATGATAAAAGCGAGATGTGAAAGGCATGAGTACCGAGGCGTGTATGCTCTCCCCGGGCACTGCCCCGCCGCAGCACGGTGGCTCGGAGCCGCCGGCTGAGCTTCAGCAGAAGTTACAGCGTTCAGAAATGTTGCAACAGCACTTTGGAAGTCTCTAAAGAAAAGCTGAATTATTGGAACTTAGGTAACTTAAGGAAACTCGTTATGACCTACATTGCTGTTCTGAGTCAGCAGCTGCAGCCCCAGCCCCGGCGGGTCCCGCCGCCGCCGCGCACCCCGCACCCTTTGGGCGGAGCCGCCCCCCCCCCCGCCGCCGCCCGGGCTCGCTGCTTCCCGGGTTTACAAACAAACTCGCCTGGATCGAGACGGTTTCACTTCTGCTGTAAGGAATGCCTGCCTCCGCGGCTGGGGTTTTTTTTTTTTTTTTTTTTTTCCGCGTCCCAGGTTTGCGGACTGAGCAGCTTGCCTGCCTGAGTGCTGGTTTACCGGTTGGTTTGTGAGGAGGAGAGAGCTTAAGCGGAGGACAAGGTCTTTTCCCCAAGTTTTTAAGAGCTGTGCTTCATTTTCCGAAGGGATACTGATTGTTTTCTGCACCGATAAATAGATGCCTTATAGGGGAAAGTTACTTACTACATGTTGCGTACTGGTTTGCTCTTACGATAGAGAAGGAAACCCTGAAGTCCCAATCAAAAACTTATTAAACAACTTTCCATATTTCTTCTGTAATGTAAAGTAAAAGTCGCAACGATTAAGCTCCAAATGTCCACATTGTCAAGATTCATAGCTGAATTCAGTTTGCGGCGAGCTCGGACAGTTACACCGAATGTTTGTTAAACGCGCTGTCAGCGCCAGGGGAAGARCACAAAATGTTTTAACATCTTGATTAAAGTAATCTGTGCGCGAAGGTGCCGCATCACCCCCGCCAGGCGAGGGACTGGGAAAATTATCCAGTCAGCGTTCTTTGATATTCAAAATGACGAAAGAGTCGAGATGAAATGACCTCAGAAAACTCCGCCTTTGGAAAGCCGCGCTTGCCGCCTCTCCCTTGCCCCCCGCCGTTCCCCTCAATTCTCACTTTTTGTTTATCGACACGTCGTTGCCACCAGCAGGAGAACTGAAACGACAAAACTTAGCTCCAAACGCCTTGGCTTTCCGGTCAGGCGTTTACCGGGTTTGCACACCGCTTCGAGCGCTGCTTTTGGTATTATTGTCATTATTACTGTAATATTTCTACAAACTTTTAGGGTTTTATTGGTCGAGTACGGCAACTCCCTGCATTTAAGAATGGGACAGAAAAATCTCATTTCCTTTCCTTTCCTTTGTTTTTTTTTTTTTGTTTTTGTTTTTTTTTTTAAGAAAATCTCACAACAGTGATAGAGAGTTGATTCAACGCTCTGTACTAACAACTTTTAGCAGCTGTGAGTTTCTTGCAGCTGTGATAGTTCAATGTCCCCTCTTAAGAAACCAGCGAAATTTGGAGACAGAGACTGAAAGCAGCTCCCCGTGCCCCTAAGCAGGGAGTGGGGCAGAAAAATGCCGCTTGTGATTTTGGGTATCTGGGAAGACTTGTTTCTCGGTGTGGTGGTGGCACCTGCCCGAGCCCCGTTTCCCAACAGATGAGTTTGTAGCTGGACACGAGGGTGCGTCCCTGCTGCCTCACCGTGGGGATGAACCCCTGTCGCTCAACCACCTCCGGCTCGGCGGGTGCTGCTAACTACTACCAAATAAAGACAACGCCTTCGCCTGCCTGATTTTTAATTTTTCACGGAACCCCTAAAGTTCCCCCGTGGTGTCATGGAAAGAGAGAGCTCTTCTTGCTCACAAGCCCMAAATGTCAAAGGCAGAGGAGAGAAGACGTTTGCACTTAGGGAGGAAAAAGTGAAAAAAWAAAMAACAAACCCAAACCAAAAAACCAAAAATCCAAGCACAACAATAAAAGCCCCAGATACAGCTGGGGAGCAGAGGGGTGCGAGGGAAGAGGGAGTGAGAAGGGCTTTAGCTGTGCCGTGCTGACACGGTGCGTCTGCACTTCCAGCGAAGCGGGAGCCACTCCGGCATCCCTCTCTCTTCCTCGGCGGTTTTCTTGGGAATTCTGCGGGAACACTGCATTTTCTAGCGGGCTGTAGTCCCCGGGCTCTGCCAGGCAGCCCCAGGACACGGTGACCTCCCTTTGCCCCTCGCTCAAACGCCTCCAGAGGGCTTGGRCAGCCCCGCAGCGGGACGAGGGCGGGCGGCGGAGCCCCCTCCGCTTCCCCAAATCGCTCTCCGTACGGTCAAGCCCACAGAATGAGCTGGAAAGGCGAGATTTTGGGAAACCTGTGGAGACAATGGACGTGAGCTGCGTGTCAAAGCGAAGCCGAAGGATCAGTAAGCAGCAGTTAACACCGGTCACTTCTACCGAAATATTTGGGGCGCTCTCTTTTTTTCCGATCTGGATTTTTAAATTTTTTTTCGGGGGGGGGGGGGGGGGGGGGGGGGGGGGGGGGGGGGGGGGGGGGCGGTGGTGTGGGGGTGTGGGGGGGTGTGTGTCAAGAGCCGCGTAATTTCGTAATTAGTTTTCAGACACCGTTGTCGATATCCAGCTTGTGTCACCAGGTTGTTAAAGACTGGGCGATTGTTGTTCGTACAAACTGGATCTCCGCGAGGTTTAATTTAACCCCGTGCACATTATTATGTTTCTTTTACCGAAAAAAAAGTACCTTTCTGGAGAGCCTGCCGTCAACTCGGTACTGCTCTCTATTGCGGGACTGAAAAGATACGATGCAATGTATGCAAAGTGATTGTAGCCTTTCAGGATATTACTGAGGTTAAATCAAAGTCCCGGGACGGTAAGAGCGAAAACTTGGTAGCCGTCCAAGAACAAAATCGTTTTTTTCAATTGAGTCGAGGTTTGGTTTTTGTTATTTTTTCTAATTCTTTTTCTTTCTTAGCGTAGCTGGAAAGTGTCTTTTTTCTTTGTAAATTAGTGCGGGCTTGAAAACTTTCTCGTCACGATTGACTGGCGGGACGATATATACAGCAGAAAACGTCAACGCTTAGCGAAAGAAACGAGGTAACCTGGGTTTGGATGAGCGGTGTCCCAGCGAGCACGTGCCTTTTCCTTTTTTTTTTTTTTTAATTTTAATTTTATTTTTCCTTTTGAAACTTCCGTTATTTCAGAGCTATGGCCAGGACCAGGGAGTGTAATTTCATAAATACCATCCCCCCCTCCATGGCCGCCGAGCCGCCTCTGGCCGGAGAAAATCTACCGGGAACCGGGACCATTGGCTTGGGGACATCACTTCTCCCTTCCGCGAACATTAGGCTTCTCTCTCCTTTTCTTTCCCCAGTCCAAAGATCTCGCTGATGATAACAAAATATCTATGTAACGACTCGCTTTCGCGCCAGGCTCAATATCCTACTCATCCCCTCGATGTCAGCTTTCTCAGCTTCTCATTTTCGAACACCTTTTTCCGCAGAGGTGTCCCCAAGCTCATATTTTTATATGCCCCCTTGTCCCTGTCCCGTGCTAGTGGCATTGGGGCGGAGTTTCGTCTCTCGTCAAACTTCGCAGACTTAGGCGTAAATTCAGGTACTTTGAGCTCCACAGACGACTACGTTATCTTCCTATGTGGCGTAATTAAATTATGCTATTTTAAATCTCGTCGGTAAATATAACAAATATAAATATTTGGCACCTTGGGTGTCTGGTGGTACTTTTATTTCTCCCGGCACACAAGGATTGTTTAGCATGCAGAGAGAAGCATAGAATCACCTCTTTTTAGCAGAAGGTCAAACGGTGCCATTAAAAGCGAAGAAGTTCAGAGAGTCGGGAAAAGCTGGAATACTGCTAAAAAAAAAAAAAAAAACAAACAAAAAAAAAAAGGCAGCAACAACTGTTTAGGTTCCCCCCTTCCTCCCCCAAATGTAACCTTTTGGAGTTGCGTTAGCTGCTGCTTCTGGGTTATTTACTCATCGGGGGAAGATGCCGAGCTTCTGAGGGGCCCGATTCTGGTCCCGGGGCAATTCCGAGTGAAGCAGTGGTGGGCCCGGGGCCCGGGGGTCCTGGAACTGTAGCCTTCCCTACTCTCATGTCTTGGTCAGGCGAAGCGAGGCAAAGAGCACCTGCCAGGCTGCTTCAGCTCTTCTTCCCAGGCTGATTTTGGCTTCCGGGGAAAAGAGTGGTTACTGTAAAACGTTCAAATTGCTTGGATGGAAACTTTCCGGTGTGTAATACGTAAAGACAGAAACGACAATGACACCGCTTCGAAACGTAACTTCTGACTCCCCCAAAAGCCAGAAAACCTTCAGGACCTGGTAGTGAAAGACAGTAATTTCCCATACCGCTCCGCTAAAACTCAAACGTGTGTGTTTGGGCTGTTTTAGRCTTTCCTATTCCATCACCTTTGGAGAGTGGGCGAGCTCTCGTTTATCACCGCCTGTCCTGCCGTCCGTGCTACTCGGCGCCGTGTCCATTACCCACAGGTTTCCCACGGGGCAGCGGGTTCTTCCTGCGGCCGAGATTCGTTTTCCCCGCTGCCCCCTTGCCCCTTTGGCTGGTCTATGCAGGAAAGAGCGATGGGATATGGCCGGTCACTGCACCGCCACCGTCACCGCCACTGCCACCCGCTGCCACCTGCCCGGCGCGCCCCGGCCGGGGCCAATGGTTCTGCAGCTACTTCCAAATGATAAAGCTGCTTCCAAATGATAAGTAGGTTTTTCTTTTTATTTTTTTTTTTGTTTGTTTTGGGTTTTTTTCGAATTTTTTTTGTTTGTTTTTATTGTTATTGTTCCTGTGCACCAGCCTCTTATTTTTTCTCGCAGGCACTCGAACCAGCGAAGGCAGTGGGCGTGCAGGCAGCTGGAGATGCCCGGAGATGCCACCTTTCTCCCGCTCTCCTCTGAACGCTGCCATTAACATGCTGCCAGTGCTGGTCATCGGGCTCCAGCTGCTCCTGCTGCTGGTCAGTATTTGCCACCAGATAGTCGTTTATCTCCCGCGTTCAGCTTATTGTTTTTATTCACGGGGAAAATACGCAAGAAAAAAAAAAGAAAAGAAAAAAAAGAGAAAGAAGAAAAAAAGAAAGTATCTTTGGCCATTTTCTGCATTTCCGCAAACTCGACAACCCGTAGCTGCGGGTTTGTCCATGCTCGGACTTTCCTGAGGGAGCTGAAGCGTTGCTGATCTTTCCCTGTGAACCGTAACTGCAAACACCACAGCTGGGCGACAAAGCAACTTTTGGGTCCCATCGGCTGAGTCTCAGTCTCCTTTTCCCGTGCTTGCCTCTGTAACAGTGGCCGTCAGCTACCCCGGGGCACAATTAACGCTTCCCGTGACCCTGGAACTGTCACCGAGGGCTGCGCTTGCTAAGTCTCTCCGTTTCTTGCCTCCTGGTCGGTTCACGGGGGACGAGCCTCGCCCTAGRGCTCCCTGGGAGACAGGTGGGATGGGTACCCGCGGAGGAGCTGTGGCAGTGCCGGCGCAGTGCTGGCACTATGCTGGACAGTTCACGACAGTTGACTGGGAACGTCTGGGACGATGCTGGGACAGTGTGTGACTGTGGTCGGGCAGTGTTGGGACGGYTGGGACGATGCTGAGACAGTCGGCTACTGTATTGGAACAGTTGCTGGGACATCCTGGAACGGTGCTGGGTCGGACTGGAACTGCCCTGGCACTGTTCGAGACTGTGCTGGAACATTTGGGACGCTGCTGCTACAGTCTGGAACTGTCTTGGGACAGTTCGGTTTATGCTGGGACTGTCGTGGCACGGACTGGGACAGGGCTGGAATGGTATTGGAACAGTTCGGACAGTGCTAGTGCCTCCTGTGAGGATGTCAGGGCGGTGCCGGGACAGCTGGAGCAGCGCCGGGAGGCGCCGGTTCGGGGGGAGGCCCAGCCGGGCAGGAGATGAGGGAAGGAGAGACCAGACCCACACCAGGGCCGGGCCGCCGAGGGGCTGAGTCTCAGCCTCGGTTTCTGCCTCTCCCAGCGGAGACCGCCCCGGGACACTCGCGGCTGGGCCCCGGCCCGGCCTCTCTGCGGCCGCTGCGAAGGATCCGTGCGGGAAGGGCTGGCCTGCAGAGCCGGCCCGGGGCTCTCCGCGCAGCTCGCCCAGGGCGCCTTGCAGCTGGCCGCCGTCTTTCCCCGGCTCTCCGCTGGCACGGGGCTGCTGACATGCGGCGTTCAAGCAGTGTCCGCATCCCGCATCTCTTCCATGTAAAAATAGTCCAAAACTCGAAAAGGCGGTTGATAACATCTGTACAACGATTCCAATACGCCTTGTGGTTTCCCGCCTCGTTCGATTTTTCTTTTGACTCCGCTCTTGGAGACCCTGGGCGGCACCYCCCCTCCCACCCCGCGGGTCACCCGGGGCGGCAGTCGCCGGTCATTCCCCCTCCAGCTCGGTGGAGCTATTCCACCGATACTCCTCAATTGAAATTGCAAGCGATTCGCCCTCTAAAAAGCCAGTGGCTCCGAAAAGATGTCTTCTTCATTACTTTTGCTTAGAGATGTAAAATGCAGTTTTTATTTGCCATAATAATTTATCCGACCAAATCCATTAGAGGTTTGTGTTGTACAATCCCGTGGGACAATTTTAATCGAAGACGAAATGTTATTTGACTTGGCAGTGTAACAGTGGGGATTTGACTCATCAAGATGTAAATTAAGAGAAACAGAGAAAAAATGCTAATCTGCATGGATYTGAATGTATATTTCCTCCTTTTAATAGATTAATTAATATTACTTCTCAGTCATAAATTAATAAGTATTCTAGAGGGAATTAAAAGAAGGCGAACCAAAATGATTAGTGTATTAAATGGCTGATGTATGGAGAAACTTTCAATATCTGTAATGTACACCTGAAAGATAGAAATGAAAGCATTTGGGTAATGAAATGTATGTGCTTGTGGCTTGGGAGATTTGCAATGTGCAAACATAACAGTACTGCTCCTGCTGAAGTGCTCACTCATACTAACAATGCTCAGTGCTTCAGAACGATGGCCTAGAATTCAAACCAGTTTTGAATTGTTGCTTCAAGGTATGCAAACTCTAGAGAGAAATGAGATTTCAACAACTTCATGTCTGGCCTGTTGTATGCCCTAACTCTACACGGTTTAATGTGCAACTGTGTATTTGTCACTCTTCTGCCAATCCAGATTTTCTCATGTATTTCACAGCAAATTGAAGCACTTGATTTGGAACWGTGTATCCCATCTTAGAGGCCCTGMTCTGATATGACAGTATCTAGCTAAACTTAAAAATTATAAAATGTTATATGAAAAGGAAGTCTGGTCAGTGCAAAATGATATTCAGAAAGTATTTGCTAATCAAAAGCTAGTTAATTCATTTTAGTAAATTAGCCAGTAAATTTTG
>NW_026623310.1:908539-1021050 GCF_030028575.1 Malurus melanocephalus
TTTTTTTTTTTTTTTTTTTTTTTAACAGTTCAAGTGAATGGTTGAACAATGTGTGACACTACAAAAACTGCCAGTTAACACAATCAATGCATGTTTACACACATAACACACAACCATTTCTGGTACACATTGGCTATCTGTAATACAGATCTCAGAAAACAAACCAGCAACACCTAGTTCACTTCCCAGAAGCATATTTAGTTCAGAAACTTTAGCAAATTTTCCACAYGAGACTCTTGTTCACCTGAAAGCATCTTGAATTGTTTAGTGCTTGGGTGGCTCAGATGGGACCATAGGCCTGGAACCCCAAGTGTCATCTGGGGCCCTTGGGCATCTTACACCTGTTTAAACATTTCTTGCTGGGCAATAGGAGTAAGTATCTGAATAACTTTAGATTCTGAGCCTCATTTTTTTTCTTAGATGTTCARTCAAAGATCTCTCATTGCACCTGTAAATATACACTTGCTAGAAAGTAACTCTGGACAAGAACATCTTGTTTCTAATGAACAGATTTCACCTCTTCTGCTCTAGTGGCCTGCACTACAATGTTAGGGAACTGAGCTCCATTTTGTAATTGGCAGGAGACGAGAGTATTGCATCAGTAAATCTCTTTGCTCTTGAAAACAGGAGAGAAGCATAAGTCTATTGAAAAGGAACCCCTAAGGTTAATTCCATACAGCTTTATTTGGAAGGAAAAAGAAGAAATCTCAGAAACAATGGAAGAAAGTATGGGGGAGAAATGAAAAGAAGTTCAGTGCAAGAATGAGAAGAGGGAGACATGTGTCTGAGATATCCAGGGGCATATATAAATCAATATATAGCTAGACAATTTGCATAATGTTCTCAAAATTTGTATTATAGATATGAAAATAKAGAAAATTCCAGTTGAGGCATATTCTGCTGAATATGGGTAGGTGGAAGTTTTGTGCTTGTCTTTATCAGCTAGTTTCAGCTGCATTAGAACCATTCACTAATGCAGTGCCACTCAGAAGGAGTTACCTGAGAGCAATTTTTATGTCTTTATAATAATAATTTCAAGGAAGAAATGACTTTTCATTTTTATAATTAAGATAGTTGGTTTTATTACATTTTTTCATTTGTTTCTTAATTTGGATAGCTGCAAGAACAGGTATGGTATATAAGAAATGTCTGACTGACTGACTGACCTGTCTCCACATCCCAGGTGCTTGCCCATCTCATACCAAGTTTGAGTGAAGTAATGGGTCTTAGGTGGTCTCCCAAAGCTCAGCAGATTGTGGGTCAGTCAAGGGGGTCCTATCAGGCATGAAGCAATCTGCACAGGAGCCTTCCTGTAACAATGAATGCCTGCCCAGAAACTCTCACCAAGGAGCTGTGATTCATAGCACTCTGAATGTGTTTTGTCATGCAGAAGGCAGTTACATGGAGATTGTTTAAAATATATGGGTTGTTCATATCACATGGCTATGTACACTAAWTGTATTGGCTGGTTGAAAAAACAAGACAAGGCTAATTAGGAAAATTTATTTTTTTTTTAACACTAGCCCTGAATGTTCTCCTGCCAGGATCATTGCCCTCACAGGGGTCTCTAGAACACATACGTGCACTTTCCACCTTCGKATGAAAATCATCTACTGGGAAAATTTGTGATTGTCTCTACTCCTTCCTTTTGGACCCCATGGTCTCTGAGGAAGGAAAATAAGCATGTCATATGAAAACCCCCTGAAGTTTGTGCTTGATATTTTAACTTCCCTTTGCAAGGCAGCTGCTGCCTTTGCACGTGTGGGAATCTGGTGAGCCATACAATCTTAGGCTGAGGATTTCTATTCACTAGGGATTAGCTGAACTGTTTTCCTAAATCAGTCACCAGATCTGGATTCCAAATTAACAAAGTGGTGCTGAGCAATAATGTAGACTGTAGGTAGCAGCTGTGCAAATTTATTCACTGAAAGCATTATAAAAGCAGGCTGTCTAACTGCCTTAGCTTTAGTGTGGTGAACTCTGAGCAGTAGCGAACTTACTGAATTTATTACAAGTAAAAAGCTCAGGCTCATTCAGCTCCAATTGCACAATTACTCTAAACACAACTGCTCACAACAAAAAGTTTAGAAGGTGCAGAATGACTGTATCCTAGAAAATAGCGGTAGAAGGGACCCCAGAGATCATTGAACCTCTCCCTATGCCCTGATGGTCTGCTACCCTTTGTCTTTTCCATTTGTCTAGCCTGTTCCTAAAGACATCCAGGGATGGAGATTTCACACACCCTCATGCGATCTATGCCAGTGTTTAACCATCCCACCTGTTGGAAGTATTTTCTTGGTGTGTTTTCTATAGTCATCTCTAGACTAAACTGTTCTTCTGCATTTTCTTCATTGGTGTTATTCATTGGTATTATTTTTTTTGCCTCTGACAATTCTTCTCTCTCTTTTCTGAACTCTGTCCATTTTCTCTTTTGCCATATCTCAGATTAGACCTGGTATTCCATCTAGGACCTTGCCACAACTCAAGTCTCCCAAAGGCTTTCTTACTCTTTATTGATACCAGCATGGCATTTACTTTTTAATTTTTCTTTTTTTTTTAATTGCAGCAGCACTGTTGATTAAATACTGGCTGTGCTCCCCTAGCCCCTTTCTGTTGGGTTGCTGTCTTACCACTTCTTTGTCTACCCTGTATTTGTGTTAGTGAGGAAGTGCAGGACTTAGCATACATCCTTACATAAGATTGCCATATATTTTTATTTTTAAGACTATTTCTCCAACATGTTAAGATGATCTGAATTTCAGTCCTATTTTTCAGTGAGCTGTCTGTCTCTATGGGATTATCTGCAGTAATGAATAAGCATTTTATCTTCCTTCATTCAGGTTGTTAATGGAAGTACTGAGAAGCTCGAAGTTTAGCATGGATTCCTGAGGAATTCCACTCTATATATGCTTCCATTTCAGTAACTAACCATTGGTAAATGCTTCTAGTGAATGAACTTCCCCGCCAGTTTGTACTCTTWGTGTATCAGTTTCCTCTAAACTGTGTTTCTCCGTCTGAGGTAGAAGAATAATACATGTCAGTGTCAAAAACAGTCAAGTCATAACACCTCCTGCTTTTCCCATCTGTTATCCTACTGCAGAAGGAAACTAAGAATCCACCTAGTTTAACCAGRAAATGCCGTATCTGCTTAATTCAAGCCTTTTTGAGTCCTGGAGCACCAGTTCTCAAACTGTGGCCTCAGGTGAAGGCTGGGCCTATGAGGGGATGCCCCAAGCCTCCTGAGATGAGGCTGGAGAAGCAGATCTTACAGGCTGCAGTGCATCTGCCAGGGTTGCTGTGGTGTCACAGTCTCAGCAGTGGGACTGCTAGAGCAATCTGATGTGAGACAAAGCCCTCGAGCATTTTCCATCTGTCTTTTCTACAGGTGAGCATGGGGTCTTAAAACACCAGTGCTCTAGCCAAGTAACATTCAGATGCTATTTGTAGCAAAAGAAGAACAGCGGGATCATTGGAACACACCAAAAGAAAAAAAACAAAAGGTTGAAATTTGACTTTGATTCAGATTTACAATGAAAATGCCCAGAACATGACCTGCAGAGGGACAAGGGAGATGCAACTTGCAGTCAGAGATCTGAAACCTGCAGTCATTATTAACATGATCATTGTTAGCAGGGCATGCCATGATAAAACAAATATTAGGGAAAACTTGATACACATTAATGTAATTTATMTTTAGAGGTACACAGTGTGTATCATGTAACATCATGCTTCTTTATGGTCAGTAGAGAGAAGTTTGAGTATATAATTCATGTAGTCTATTTTAGAGAGGAGATGCACCCACAAATACCCAATTGTGCAGAACATGGACAGGTCAGGTGTATTTTATATGTCTAATGTTAAGTTATGCTTTTTTTTTTTTTTTTTCTTTTGCTTTCCTTTGTGTCAGGTGCATAACAAGTCACTTCCTCAATTCTTATGGAAAGAGGGGCCAAATCTCCACATTTTGAATGTGCCATTAATTTGAATTTTAGGAAAGCTTGATACCAGCAAGGCTCTATTTAAATACAGAATACCTAAATGCTGCATTTATAATACCAAACACTTCTAGTCTGCTTGATAGATCACTTCCCTTGTAGCTGCCATCATTCCTCTTGTTGCCCGGTTAAGAACTGTGGGTTTAGATCAAGTCTCTTCTGGCTGAAATAGTCTTAAGAAAGAACTTTATGGCTCACTTTAGGGAGTTCCTGTTAAGAAATTGCCATTGTGTTATGAATGAGACATGGAAGCTAATCTCAATAGATTTCTAATGCAGATTTACTGGATAGTAATAAATAGCTGTGAAGATATTTATTCAGAGTGTAAATCCAACACATAGTTCACTTCATTTGGTTGATCCACATAAGTTTTCTCAAAGTGCCTTGTCTAGACAAATCTTGAGCATGTCTTTGACCTGACAGCAGAGATAAACTGCCAGTGCTATGGGATCTGGGTGGAAAATGTCACTGATGGAGTTCCAGAGGACTGTGCCTGTCCCAGAGCCACAGTCTTCTGCATTGCTAATTAAGGGGTTATAGAAACAAAATAATGGCATTGGAATTTTATGGTAATTTGATAGATCTGATGACTTCTTCTATAKGTAAGGTCACAGTGTTAAAAGTTGGTAGCAATTTTCTACTTTTTTAAGCTTGGCATATAAATGACCAACATGCTGAACAGAAGTTTTAAAGGGTTTTTTGCCAAGGCCCAGGGAAGAGACATTGCATGTATCCATTTACAGCAGTTTGCAGAGCACAAGACACCATTTATGCTTGACTTGCCCCTTGGAGTTCTGTGATGCAAATAAGAATGTCTGTCCTGAAAATGAACTGGGAAATTAAATTCAATTCAATAATTTGGTAAAAACTCCTAAGAAACAGATAACAGTAACATTATAATTAATTTCAGGAATGAAGAAGCATAGGCAGATGAAGCCACAGATGTGAAAGAACACTTGGCCTTAAAATGCTAATGGCCTTTTTCATACTCCTTCTCCACCCAAACATCAATTTGCTGGAAGGCACTGCATTATTTCTGTAGGACCTCACATAAGCGGTGGGTGTATACTTGGACCATCTAGAACAAATTACAAAGTAATTTTTCAGCCCTGGGAACAAGGTCCTTCAAATACAATGTCAGAAAATTGCCTAAAATCAGTGCAAAAGGACAGCATGTTTCTGAGAAAACATAGGGTTTTAACAGTTATGTCAGAAGATTATGAAATTGTAGTTTTCATGGTGATCCCTCAACCCATCTGTTTTGAAAAGTCAAAGAATGAGGTCATATTTCTGGGTCTGTGATAATATTATTCTGCAGGGAAGTTGCTGAAGAAAATGAAAGTTATGTTTAAATATGACAGAGACATCAGAGTTTTCTTTGGTCCCTTTGCTTCAGGGATTTTACAGGCAACTTCAAAAGGTGCAAAAGTACTGCATGACATTGCATGTACAGTTTTGTATCTGCTACATGTCATGTTTATTGTGCTATGCAGTTGATGTGGCTGTGAATGTGAATGTGATTTTTTTAGAAATCACAACGATGAAACTGCTCAGTTTGTACTTAAAGATTCAACAATAATGTAGTTATGCACTTCTTGAAATTTGCAAGGGTTACACCACCATGCCCTGCCCCAATAAATAGAAAGACTAGTGACAGAAGACATGGAGAAGGCTCAGTTACTTCTCTGCTTTTTTTTTCTTCTCAGTTTTCAATGGTAATGTTCCTTCCCGCATCTTCCAAACACCTGAACTTCAAGACAGGAACTGGGGCAGCAAAGTCCCTTCCACTGTAAGARAGGAGTGGGTTTGAGACCACCTGAGGAACCTGAACACAAGCYTGTGGGACCTGATGAGGTGCATTCCAGAGTCCTGAAGGAATTGATTGATGTGGTTGCCAAACTGCTCTCCATCATTCTCGAAAAATCATGGCAGTCATGTGAAGCTCCCARTGACTGGAAAAAAGGAAACATCACCCCCATTTTTAAAGCAGTAAAAAGGGGGATGCTGGGAATTACCAACCAGTCAGCCCTATCTCCAGCCTGGCAAGATTAGAGGTAGCCAGCATGGTTTCACCAAGGGCAAGTCCTTCCTGGCCAACTTCCTGGTACTGTATGATGGAGTGACTACATCAGTGGACAAGGAAAGAGGTATGGATGCCATCTACCTGGAATTTTGTTATTCCTATGATACAATCCTCTACAACATTCTTACCTTTGAATTGGAGAGGTATGGTTTTGATGGATGGAATGTCAGATGGATAAGAGATTGACTGGATGGAAGCATTCAAAGAGTTACAGTCAATATCCAAGTGGAAACCAGTAATGTCTGATGTGTCCCACAAGGGTCCAAACTGGGACCAACACTATTTCATATCTTTCTCAATTATGTTGGCAGTGGGATCAGTGCATCCTCAGCAAGTTTGCAGATGGCATCAAGCTGAGAGGTACAGTTATTTGCTGTAGGGAAAGGATGCCATCCATAGGCATTTTGACAGACTTGAGGACTGGCCTCATGGGAACCTCATGAAGTTCAACAAGGCCAAGTGCAAGATCCTGCACCTGGGTTGGGACAGTCACCACTATCAATACAGCCTGAGGCATGAATGGATTGAGAGGGCAGACAAGGGATAATAATTAATGAAAAATTGGACATGAGCTGTCAGCCCATAAATCCAGTTGTATCCTGGGCTGCATCAACAGAAGCGTGGCCAAGGTGGAGGGRCRTGATTCTGCCCCTCTACTTCACTCTGGTGAGATTCCACTGGAGTACTGCATTCAGTTTTGGTCTCCCCAGTACAAGACAAAACCAGTTAGAATGGGTCCAAAGAAGGGTCACAAAAAAGATTAAAGGGGTGGAAAATCTCTTCCATGAGAAAAGACTGAGAGAGTTGGGGTTGTTCAGTCTGGTGAAGAGAAGGCTCTGGACAGACCTTATTGTGGCCCCTCGATATATAGAGAGAACTTCTAAGACACACAGATGGACTGTAGTGACAAGGAAAAGGGGCAGTAGTTTTAAACTGACAGAGGACAGGTTTAAATTAGCCATAAAGAAGTTTTTTTTTTTTGCTGTAAGGTGGTGAGATATTGGCACAGGTTTCCCTGACAAGCTGTGGATGCACCATCAATGGAAGTGTTCAAGGTCAGGTTGTATGGGCCTTTGAGCAACCTGATCTAGTAAAAGGAGCCCCTGCTCATGACAAGGAGATTGGACTATATGGTCTTTGAGCATCCGTTCCAATCCAAACCATTGTATGATTTTATTAACTATTTATGTGGCTATTTAAAAGAGATTTTTTTTTTTAAATTTTTTTTTTTGTCTGAAAAATAGGTCAATATTACTGGCTGATGTTATTTAAAAGAATGAGAAAAGAAGGAGTGTCTGAATCATGGATATGACACAGTCTTGTAGTCAAAGACAGATCTCTATGATGACTTGTTATCACAGAATTACAGAAAGCAGTGCTAGAGCAGATACCAGGTCATCTACTCCTTCCTTCTCATCAGGCACATTAAATACCCTATCTTCTCTGTTACAGATTTAACCTGCTTTCCAAGACCTCCAAGGATGGAGATTACAGAACCTCTCATCAAGGTAGTTAAATTCAGTGTTGAATCATTTTAGAAAACTGTCCTTTTTGACATGTGCAATTTGCACATACAAGCCTGATCTGCAAACTGAGTCTCCTCTCTTCAAGTTAAGCCCATTGCCACCTTTTCTGGATCTTGATTTAAAAAGAATTGAGAATAACTTATTATTCTTGACCTCCAGCCATTCTTGTAGCTTTACTTTTATTTTCCATCTTTCCTCATGCATTCCTGGATGCAGTATAAGCCATGACAAACAGAATGAAGGATGTGCTTTCCTGTGCCTTGTCAGGTGTACATCCCATCATATCATGATTGTTCTGTTTTTTATAACCAATTCACACTGTTGATAGATCTTTAGTTTAATAATTTTTTTTTCCTCAGAATTGTTCCTTAGCCTATCATCCTTTAAGTGCTGCCCAAGTATAGAATTTTATTCTTGTCTCAGTATTTTTTAGGATCATTTCTATTTTCTTTTTTTTTAGGGTCATTTCAGTCATCACTTAGTTAGTCTGGAATATTCACCTATATGTCAGTGAGAGTTGTGAGGCCTGGGAGAGATGTTAGRTGCTTATCTTTGGGGTAACTGTAGATTTCTACCTGTGAACTGAGTGTCTAAATGCCCTTTGTAGTTATACGATTATAGATCACAGAAGCTTTATGGTTGGGAAAGCCCTTCACGGTCAAGTCCAACATTTGATCTAATATCACCATGCCCACTAAACCATATCATGAAGTGCCATGTCCAGTCATTTTYTGAGCCCTTTCAAGGATGGTGACTCCACCACTTCCCTGGTCAAACTGTTCCAATGCTTAATCTATCTTTCAGTGAGATTTTTCCTAATATCCAACCTGAACCTTCCCTGAGGTAGTCAAACTAATCAATACAGTCAATGGAGCTTAGAGACAATTCATCTTACTCTTACTTAGATACGACATTTGGTCAGCTGAACAGATCATTCATTTTACCCTTCATCACTAATTAATGTTATTTCAGTGTAAACACTGAAAGCCTTACTCTAGCTTGGAAGACATTATGAAATAACATAATAAAGCTCTCTTAGAAAAACATTACAGCAATTTTATACTTGAGCAGTAAGAACTGGAAGTAGGAGCCCCAATTATGCCTTTCTTTTTGATCTTTTTGTTCACATGGAATAGCTCTGCCTCTCACCTGCCTACTCCTACGTTTTAATTATGAAAATATTATGGAGGAATCTTCTTACAGAGCAAGAAGAAAAGCTTATTTTTCTTTGAGCTTGTTAAATCACAGAATGTATACTTTCTCTGCAAGGACTCCATCCAAAGGTGAAAAGCAGCCTCAAACTTACAAATCTCGATCATTTAGTTCCTTGGCAAAGTAGTAAATCAGTCCTAGTGTTTGTTTGGCTATATTAATTAGGGCTAGTTTGCTATTACTGTAATTAATAGCTACTATATATTTTTTGTCATAGGTCTTTCTCTTTGTTTGTTGGCAAATAAATAAAGTAGTAATTAATACATGTGCAGTTTCTTTTAATGGTCAGCTTTATGAAATTCTCAGGCTTTAAGCCATATGTGAAAGATGTATGACATGATGTATATAATCAGTGTTCTCCTCTTGAGAAACAGGCCACATTCCTTCCAAATGTGAGGTTTGACATTCTTTGTGAATGCTCACAGTAAAATTGGTAGCCAAAATTTTAGTCTTTGTGATGTGTAAGACTATGATGATAATATCGCCTCTTAGGTACATCTGTGCTATATGGCACCAATGTCTTCTTCCTCTGAAATGCAGATGTCTGAGGTGRGATTCTTCTAATTTAACTGCAGATGTCTGCAATATGAATGTTTATATCTAAACTAGTTTATATCTAGGAGAGAAGTGGGTAGTTCTGGGGAATTATTCATCTTACCTCTTTTTGACATTTCCTTTTTGGTGAGAAGAACCCCATGGTAGAAGTGTCCGTTTCTCTCTTCTCGTGTCCTGTAAATGAGAGGGCTGAGGCCACCCACTGTCATCAGCTGCACCCAAGACCAGTGTTTCCAGAAGACCAGTCCTGCAGCAGCTGTCACTGAGGCCTGCAGAGAAAGGGAGGACAGCTCTCTTCAGGCCTCATTGACACCAAACACTGAGGCTGACTGAGCCAGTGCATTACAGCTGGCAATGGAGTTTGAACTCTCAAAAGCAAAAGAATAGCTGATTCTAGTTTTTTGGTTTTCAGTACCTTTTCAGTCACTGATAAAACTCTCATCTTCGAAGAACATAATGTCCTATTCTAATATCTGGAACAGTTTTAAATCTTTTTCGGCCCTGATGGTATTGATGTTCTTGGATGATATCCCTGCACTAGACTCACTCTATAGGTGCAAACAAGCCCACATTTTCAGGGAGAAAGTGCTCTCCTTGTCTTTTCATTTGGCCACAGGAAGTATTTTTCATCATAGGTTGTACCGAAGAACTAGAATCCAGCCAATCCCTCTGGTGCCTTTCTTGTCAGGAAAAAAATGATCTATCAAAGCCCATTTAGTGGGAACGTCAGCCAGACACCTATGAGTGCTGATTCTGTTATTTTCTCATTATGTGGCTCCTAAGTTTCTAAAGGTCTTGACATATATTTTCTATCAATAAGAAAAAAATCCCTCCTCATGAGATTTAAGTATGTCGCTTTTATCTTTAACGGAGCCACGTTTGAGTGTCTGTCATCATGTTCACTAAATCATCTGTCAATGAAATCCACATTTTTAGTAGCCATTACCTCAGCTCAGGGATAAATGACGTTCTAGCTTTCATGTCTAATCCTCGGTATTATTTTCAAGTGGACAGGGTAACTCTGAGGCCACATCTTAAATTTATTCTAAAGGTGGTTTCAAGTTTCTTATTCATCAGTATATCTACTTACCAATATTTTTCCCATGACCCAATTCACCAGCAGAAGGATCAAAATGTTCATCCTTTGTGAGTGTACTGCCATAGCCAGACAAAGCTCTTCTACAAACCTGTGATGTTCTTTGGTCTCAAACAGCCTTTGTTGTTAAGGATCAGATTTAAGAGGATGCAGMGTCAACTTCAGACTTGTTCAAAATGAGTTAGCAGGCTTTATCAGAGCCACATTTGATGCTGTCAGATCCCCCAACCCATCCCAAGGCATGTACAACTAGAGCACAAGGCACTGCAGAGTGCCAGTAGCTGAGGGCTGTAGACACACTATGCAATCACTGATACTCATATTTATGAAGCATTACATGCATGTGCTGGTAGCCCAAAGGCTTGAGGGACATGGATTCTCCAGTCCTTGTAACAATGAATGGCTTGCATTTACTGGTGTGACTGCACTCCTAATGAAACACCCAGAAACAGTTTCACAGGTGCCAGAACTTGAAGGAAAGRGAGGGGTTGCCTTTGTCACAGTTTTCGATATGTTCTTTGTGTGTAGCTCCCACCACTCTCTCTTCTGTTCTGGGGGAGCAAGGCTTTCATGTGGACTGAGAGCTCCTGAATAACACGGTGGTGATCCATTCATGTGCTTGTGGGATGGAAAGCAGAGGTGGCAGGTAACATGCACACCTCACTGGGGCACGTAACAACATTAGAAACATTTGAATTCTTATGCAGAAGAGACATACCTATTTAGAATGGGTCTTGCCTGCATAAAGTATCCTGAAATATCACAGGTACTACAAGGTTAGTATTAGATGCTTTAATCCTTGTAAAACACTTGATGTGAAATACTGTGCTGCATCTTTGCCAGGTATTCTCATTGTTATTATTACAAACAGCAAAGAATGTGTGGTTGCTAACACTATTACTATGACTTTTTTCACAGGAATTAGACCTAATTAGAAATCAGAAGCAGGATTTGTTTTGTGTAGTGATAAATTTTCTTTATTAAACACAATAATATATATCAAGATTACAGCAACATGCCAATGCATAGAAATCCTTCTGAGTTGTTATTTTAAATGTGAATCAATGAACAGTTTATTCTGAAACATTTCAAATGTGTATGCATATGCATTATATACATATATATTATATATGTGTGTATATATATGTGTGTGTGTATATATATATATGGGTAGTGACAAAGCAAGTAGTTTAATACATTTTATGGGTCCAGCCTGGAGTTCTGCATACACGAACCTGTGTGTGGTCAAGGAGACTTAAATACTTTTGAACTCTAAGTTGGCCTAATAAAAGATATCATACTACAGTGCTTGCTTTGTCAGTCCTGTTTTGCTGGCTCAAAATGACTTGTGAGATTAATTTTCAATTTTTAACATAAAACCCAAGAAAAAGAAGTGTTTACTTACTGTAAGAGGTTGATTCCATGTTAGTGACTCTGAAGGAAGCT
Source organism: Malurus melanocephalus (assembly GCF_030028575.1). NCBI lineage: Eukaryota > Metazoa > Chordata > Aves > Passeriformes > Maluridae > Malurus > Malurus melanocephalus. The sequence goes on from NW_026623310.1 coordinate 920,453, forward strand.
TATATACAAGGTACAGATTGTTGCCAATTTGATGTATATTCGAGTTACAGAATATGAAAATGTGAAGTTTGAGGATTTTGTTTTCATAAGTTACAAAAGCCTTWAAGTAATCATAGTGTGTGTTTGATGGTGGAAATTAGTATGAATGTTTCTGGCAGTGGAATGATGTGATGTGGTTATGCATTTCTGTTTTCACTGCTTGCTCAATATTGGCCTTTTACAAATACAGATTACCATGTCGATGGAAGGAATTTACAGCTTTGGCCCCCTTGTCTCACTCTATGTTACAAGCACCTTTTTTTGTACTTTATGTTACATATCCTTCCAACTGCATTTTTCTGACAGAAAACGGAAATATCTGTGGACTGAGATCCTGAAAACATGTGAGCTTTACTATTTAATTGAATGAAATGAATATAATTTTCCACTTACCTTGATTTCCTGTGGGGTGAAATCTTGCTCCTCTGAAATCAGTAGCAAACACTCTGCTGGTAGGATGGGATGGCGAGCCCATCAACGATCCTTTATTGGCTAATGACATTGCGCACTGGAACTGTATGTATGATGTGTTTAATGTTGTTAGTTTTGAGGCCTCACAGCCCAGATAGTCAGAACTGCAAGATCTATTTGTGTTCTGTAGGCATTTACACTACATCCCTTACTTACCTCATCTTGTGGGCAAGGAGCTGCTTGCTCTGACTTCATGGAATTGCAGCTGTATTTGTGGAGTGCTCTCGTCCTTTGGCATTCCTTCCCCTGTACATTAATACAGTTTAAATGCACCAGCATTTTCTCTGGAAGCAAACTTCAAAATTTGTCTTTAATCCTGATGCAATGCGTATTTAGAGTTTTTCCTGGAGTTTGTTTCCAGAGGAAAACATACTTGACTGGTGCTCCCACCTGCCAGCTGTGGTTTATAATGGTTTAATTAGCATTAAGATACTGCAGCAGAAATGGGGAGCAGAGAAATGCAGCCCAGCAGCTTCAGAGATATGGTTCTGTTCACCTGTAAGGATTCCAAAGTGCTTAACAAACAATATTACAGGCAGGATGGGCACCTCTGGCCATGATGAAGGTCTTCTAGTGCTTCCTCTTTTAATATTCTGTTTTAATTTTTTTTTTCAAGAGCTCTGCCAATGTGAATGCATTTAAATGAAATTTATTTTTATCCAATGTCAGTCTCAACGTTTTTAAATTTTTGAACTGAGAAGTAGTTGAACTATTTACAAGAAGAAGGGTAGAATTTTGCTTATGTAAGAAAAAAAAGTCAGACCCCTGTATTTTTGAGCAAAGACTAGCCTTTCTCTTCCTTTAAATCAGATATGTGCCTTTTGCCATCCTCACAAAGCCTTTCAAGTCCGGTCAGCTGTTTTAAGATGTGGAAAAAAACACAGTTACCAAATAACCCATAGAGGTTTACTAAAGCCTAACAGCAAATATTTCCAGAGATTTCGTCTTCTCTGCCTCACACAGCTCCTTCCCATGATCAGACTTTCCATACACCGCTCTCACAGGATGACTGRACAGTCACTAGCTGGGTGCACCAGAGGCCAGAGCTGAAGCAGCCCCTGTGGTGTTGTCCCTGGGCTTTACTTTGAGCTGCAGCAGTGCCACAGAGTGGAACTGGCAGCAAGGATCCAGTCCCTCCCAAGCTGGAATGCACCTTAGGGCTCCCAAATTTTAGTTTGTATGCTGTTGGCAAGCTTCCAGCTTGGATGCACACAGAGAGTTGGACAACCTCAACAAGACCCTGAGCAAACACATCTAATGGTGAAATAAGTCCTCCTTTGAGCAGGGGGTTTGTGAGGATGGCAAAAGGCATATGCCAGATTCAAAGGCAAAGTAAGGCCAGTCTTTGCTCAAAAATACAGGGGTCATACATTTTTTTTTACATAAGCGAAAATCTAGCCTTCTTCTTATAAACAGTGCAACCACTTTTCAGTTCAAAAATTTAAAAACCTGGAGACTGACATTGGAGACACACAACATCCTGAGGGTCCTTTCCAGCCTCAGTGAGTCCATGGTGCTGTGATTCTTCACTGACCATTTCTCTACTAGTGTGTGTAGGCCTGAAAGCAATATTGATGGGTTTCTGTTGGTATGATGCACAAACTGGAAATGGTATTTATTACTCTATTTTTAAAAACAAGTGTATTCATAATACTCAAACTGCATGGACAGGTATCCTAAARTTAAGATTAACAGAATGATCTCTGCAACCTCAGTAAGCTTCCAATGTATCTTTGCATGGAAATACAGGACTCCTGTTTTGTGATTGCACTGTGTTTTCTGCTGTATGAGGCTCACATGGTTTCATCTCTATGTCTAGCATGGATCTGCTCTGGAGACAAAGCAGCACTGAGAAGGATTGGTGAATGCTAACTGCAGAACTCTAGCTCACTTTTGGAGAAAGTGCAAGGTATTTTCTGAATGAAACAGGGCATGGTAGAAAAAGAAAACAAGATCTCCCTTCAGATATTTGAAGTCTGTTCTGGGGACCTGGACAGTGTAATTTATTCTTCTATTGTCTTCCTGTGTGGTAATGGATAGAAATTTTCCCAGTAGTTATTAATTTCCGAAAGACCCTTTCTGCTTGTTCCAGTAGTATGTGGAACAAAATGACTTTGCAAATGTCATCCAGCAATCATAACTCTTTTTTTTTGGTAATGTAATCTAGGACTTTCCATCTAATAAAACCTTCATTAAGTCAGGCTAGGTAATTATTGCTTCCTTATATCTGATTATCATCTACTGTTCACCTTCTATTTATATTTGTACTTAAAAATATTTATAAATAATTATTTGTCAATGAATTGGGCTAGCTATCTTGAAAATCTCTGAAATTCACTGAAATATTCAGGCAGCATATGAGATTATTTTTCAGACCTCAAAAGGTTTAATTAAATCCTGCAGTTCATTSATTTGCACTGAAGTCTCTTGGAGTTTTACTTGCAGAAAATCTGCAAGATCAAAAATTATGGCCAATGGCCCATTGCTTTATGGAGAAAATGTCAGCTCTGAATGGTAGTATTTCTGGCTTCTCATCTGTTAGACCCTCTCTACTCCCACACTTTTTGTCTCTTTCTCAATTAGCTTTTCTTGCATTTTTATGTAAGTGGTTTTTTTGAAAGGGTTCTTGGAAAAAACCAAACTGGCTATATAGACTGTATATGTKTTCATTTACAGATCACTGAAGTGGATAGGCAGATAAATAGGGTTTTCTGAGCTTGTGAAATATGTAGCATAATATAAAACCCTCTTCTAAGTCTGTTTTGTCAAATGTATCAAATGATATTTTAAAAACTATGTTTCTGGAGTATATTTTCAGCATTTCTTATTGCTGTTCTTGATCTATGTTTGACAGTCCTTTAATCTGTCTGATATAAACTGAATGAATAGCAGCATTTAATAATATGGCTTCAGGGACTCCTTAGGAGTTTCTTTGTAAATATACTTTTACTAGCTCATCTGTAAATTTATTTTATGAGGTGTTTAAACCTCAAGAAAACTGAAAAGCATAATATTAAAACCTGGCTTACATCTGCTGAAGTCAATGGGACCTTTGCAATTGACTTTAATGGTAGCTTCTGTCCTCTAATTATGAAAGTGGCAAGGATGATATACACAAAACCACAAGGACAATTTTCTGTTTCGTCATATCCTATTCTGCTTGCAGATTCATTTGCAAAGTACAATAGGGTTTGTTCTTGAATTAAACAATTCGGTGTTTGGACCTAATCTTGAACCACATTGATACTTTAGGCTGTGTTTTCCTTCTCAAAAGATCACAGGCTGCTCATTTTCTCCAGGGCTTATGAAGGTGACAAGGTAAGAAATCCAGCCAAATATTCAAATTTTCAAAAGGCTTTTGAAAATTACACTTCTGGTTTTGATCTTACATCTGCCCTATGGTATGAGTAATGGAAGAAGTTGATGAAGCAGTTTGCTTCCTAATTGTCTTGTTTTTTTCATGTGATCCATTTTGACAAATTTCCTGGAAAGGCACGTAATATCTGTACACTTATGTACGTGTTTTCCCTCAAGGTTCATTGCAGTGTAGTAGAAAGTTTCCATCACGCTATTGTAATTCCAGGCATAACTTTTTTATTGTGTTAGTGAAAGTGAGTGACAGTTCACCACAACAAAAAAAAAAGACTCCCAGAATTCAGATTTTTTTCCTGTTAGCATAGCAAGCACAGCAGTCTGAACTGGCTAGATATGGTAAGTAATTTGTAGTAGTAAATAATGCTAGACAAAAATTCCCACAAGCTTCTTGTTGAGTCTGCTTCAGGTATTACTCATTTGGTGGCTTAAAAATCGGTCTTGCTTCACACTTCTGATACTTGTGAAAGATTTAGATATTTTGTTGGTAACTGGAGTTGGTTAAAGATGCAGATAAGAGTTTGCCACAAGTTTTTGGTTGGTGCCATGCTCAGTTGGAAAATGACCCCTGTGTGGGGTGGAAATGCTGTCCCTGGGGTGCATCAGCTCCACTGGAACCACAGAGGGAGCTGGGCTGAGGGGCTGCTGCCTGGYCCCCACTGCTTCCACCAGCCAGCCCTTGGGTCTCTCCTGGGCTCATCAGACTGATGGTGTGGTAATAAATAATGAAATGGGTAATGTCACCTCTTCCCTCCAGCCCCCATGTTTCTTCTGCCCTAGCACAGCCAGCTTCCACCTTGTCCATGCAGTGGGCTAGCRGCTCTCTGGCTTCCTCTTCTTCCCTCCTGCCACACTGGTGGCAGATCAGACCTTTGTTATCTGCCTCCCCAAGCCCACTGAGTCCTCAGGCTGCTGCGCCTCCTGGATGTCCTTCCCCAAGGCTTCACTGGACACTGCTTTTTTTGAGGTATCCCAGTGTTAGGACAGCCAGGAGTTCAGCAGCCCTGGGGTTTTTCCTGCTCAGTGATGCAATTGTTTTGGGAGTGACCTGGAAATATTGTATATTGTCTTTCTCAAAAACCCCAATGTGTCATAAATTCTTCCTCAAGGAAAAAAAAAATATTATAAGTATTTATTGCAGGCTAAGACAAAATTTGTGTGTGTCAAAACTACTTTGGTAAAAGTTAGTAAAAGAGAACCTGCAGAAATCATTCCAGATGCCTGCCATAGCCCTTAGTTCATCTTTAGAGTCTAGACATGGACAGAGATCTCCGTAGTATAATTAGAGAAATAAATGACAACTGGAAATTATGTGTCTATGTGAGACTTAGGCTTGCTAGATGGAGCTTGGAGGAAGGTGTGCAGAAGTAGGGCCCCACTCTTTGAGGAACCTATAAACATGGTGGATGAAATACTTCAACAAATGACTTCTCAGCAAATCCTGTTTTACTTCAGTTTTGAGGACCACCATGGCTTCTAAGGAAGAATGAAAATAAAGTAAATTTCAAGCGCTCACAGGTCTACTTTGTTTACAGTAAATATAAAACTAAATAGAAATAAGACTGTAATTAAAGCTCCTGATTTTGAAGAGGAAAATTTTCATAAATGATATGATCTAATGACTAAAGTCATCCAGAYTGAGGCACTTTGGGGTTGAAATGTGGAGAAGGTGTAAATTTTTTAAAGTTTCAGATGTGAAAGCTGCCTAGAACTTATATTCCAAACAAAAGACAGTTGGGAAAAGCACCTTGTTTAATTTGATAGGTAACCATCACAAAAAAAGATGTTGTAGGCAATGCAAAGACAGAAGGAAAATACGAATGAGAATAGAAAGTTGTATCTCAGAGTCAGGATAWGCAGGAATAAAGTAAAAACAAGTGAGAGAAGCTTGAGAAAAATACCAAAAAGTTCTTATGTAGAAAAAAATGTGGAAAAGAGAAGGACACTTGTGCTGTGAAGAGGAACTGTAATCTGTCTTTTTAATAATAAATTAATGATGATCTAGCAACAGAACAAAGTCTGGAGGTTTACTGAGGATGTGGAAATGGCAGATAATCAAAGGGGGAACAAAGCTTAGAGCAGTTCATGGGCTCTAAGCAGGGTAGTGGGAAAGTTGTTCAAAATTCAGACTGAACAGGGATATGAAACCATGTGTGAGTATCTCATGAAGAGGAGGGGGACCATGTGACAACACAGCTCCTCGATGTATGAAGGGAGGAAAGATTGGTGTGAAGATTGGCCTGTTATTCTGATTCAGAGGTGTAAATCTTTAAAGGAGATATTGAAGGAAATTCTGGCCTTTAGTACTCTGAAGAAATGGACACACTTCCCCAGTTGTAAAACTGAGCCTTCCAGACCTCTTCAGGCCAATACAGAATAAGTGACATTCCCCAAACTTTTAAGTTACCTGGTATTCACCCTATGGGGCAAAGACCTGATCACTGAGAAGTGGCTSCACAGTGCCTGGGCAGCCCACAAAAGCTACTGCACCCTATAGATAAACAGTTCCCTCTGACCTGACTGCAAAGGGCTGTAGTTGAAAGAAGACAAATTCCTCTCAGGACAATGAAGAAATATGTAACAAAGACCCTTACAAATACAGAAATTATGTGGGTAAGACAAGCAAAGAAAGCTTGAGAGAAAAGGGGGGAAGGTAAGGACATATTTGAGACAAAAGAGAGCAAGTTAAGGACATTTTTTTTGCGGGGGGGAAGAAGGTACACTCAGAAGTACAGAACCAACGAAAGATGGAGGAAGGTTGGTTAAAGGGGGAAGAAAAGTGTGTCCATTGGGCAGAAGAAAAGCTACACATGCAAAACTAGTGAGAAAATGAAGCCATGGTATCATATATGGTTATTTCTTTTTCTGTGTGCATCAGTTTAAAGTAATGTTTAACTTTGGTGTTAGAGGTCACTTCTGCAGAGCCTGTGGCTGTTCCCAAGGAGGTAAGCTGGAGCCAGAATGCCTTTGAGGAAGAGCTTCTTGGTCATAGTGTGGTTTGGTAGCTGAGGGAGTTTGGATGAGCTGTGACTCATCAAGGGGCATGTGCTGCTTGGTAGGGGAGGGGATGGAAAGACTTCTATGGGAAATAATGCTGGAAACACATTGCCAGAAGTGATGAGAATGCTTAAAAATATTGCAGCTGCTGTGCTCTGGTCCAAACCTGTTTCCCAATAGCTGCTGAATAAGAAGTTGGGTGGGTCTACAGCAATCACGCACATCACGCATCATCTCAGAGAACAAAGGTTAAAGGGCTGTAGTTAAGAGTGTCCCAGGTGAAATAAAGAGAATGGGGTATGAAAGTGTCCCCAACTCCAAGTTCATTCCATACAATGTGAGTTCAATAGGTGGAGTGTAGAGAGAAGAAAAATGTGGCCAAATTCAGAGCTCTTATTCTTGTGGAGGGGTTTATTTGGATGCCAGAGTATTTGTACCCTTTCTGTGCATTTTATTCCCAATGTATAGCAATAAAACCTGGAATGACTGCTTGAGGGTGAGMAGTAACCTGAGCTCAAACTCAAGCTGACCTCTAATCTCACAGAAAAAGCAGTGTTATCCCTTTGGGATTAAAGTGTTTTGTTGCTGGATTCTAGCACAGAATGGAGATGGTCATGGTCAATTGTTGATTACGGTGTGTTCAAGGAGACTCTCCTTGAGCTAAGTGGAAGCAAAGTAAGTAGAAATCCTGTTTCAGTAAAGCTCCTCAAGCTCCAGCACTGAAAAGCAGGAACATACTCACACAAGCACTTTTTCTGCTATTTCCTCTTTGCTTTTCAGTTAGCTCAAACCTTGTGGGGATGTCCAGGCTATCACAGATCTGGTGTTAGATCAGTCTCTCTGCTTCCAGCCTGCTTCTGCTTGCAGCAAAGTGCTTACCCTGGGCTGTTCTGAAAGCATAAGAGATGCCGCTGGGCTCTTCATGAAGCCATTGCTTTGTTAAGGAGGTTAAATAAGATAAACTGCAGTAACAATGTTTCCAGGTTTTCATAGTCATAATTATATGTGTGACAAACAAGGACATTATAAACAGAAGCATGTACAATTGTAGGTAGGACTGAAACTGATTAACTTTGCAAAAAATATGTTTAAAAAAACTCCAAATCTAAACTACCTTTTGTTGTCTCATATATCTTACATTTATGAATAAATTTGTAGACTCTGAAGAAACAGACTCTGAAGAAAATTTTCATGTGTTTGCATTTACCAAAATAAAATAATTTTTTTTAAATTAATCATTTAACCATCAGAATAGTGCAATGTTATCTTCTTTTCACAGATGGGAGAAACTGGAGGAACAGAGCTGTGAAGTTACCCTTTCAAAGCTGTACAGGAGGCCAATGATAAATCCAGGTGTAGTAGYCAAGTCTCCAAAATTCAGTCTAATGCCATCAACAAGTCAATGTAATGAACAAGGAAGTTTGTCTTCTCATGTTACAGTGAGGTATGCAATAGCACACCTGTGCATTAATAATTTATCCAGGGGGAACACATTTGAATATGTATATTTGTCTATGGCCTTGTAAATACTTTGAAAGATTTCTTTGAATTCTGATTCTGAATTCAATAGATAATAATTTTCTTTATAGCTGATAATTTTTTTCCACAATTTCTTCATAAGTCATGTTTAAAACATATGTTTTAGAGTTCAACTTTGGAGTCTTCTTTGGGAGTCCTGAACACCTCACACTTCAGATTACCTTTACAGAAGACAGTAGATAGTTTGGAGCTCAGAAAAAGAAAAGGATATTGTTCTTAGCACTGGAAATCATTTTCATAAATATTGCTGTAAATGCATTGGAAGAATCAAAATCTAAGCTCTGACCCTGGTTTAGCTGTAGGGGAGGCTGTGGGAATAGACCCAGCAGCAGAGGAACTGTGAATATGGAAGCCCATTACAGAGCCTAATGCCGCCTGGTGCATTGAGCAGCATCTGTCACAGTTTTGGCAAAGGTGCATCCTGCTTTCTGTCTCTCATAGCTGTGTCCTCCTATACTGAGTCAGGAACATATGCACAGTACTTGTCTTTGAGATCTAATCTTTTGGGATGGTGAGCACAAATAGTTGCCTTAGCAGATGGTTTCACTTGCAGTTGAGAGTTTGAAGCAGCCCAGCAGCTTTTTGCATTGGATAGGGAGGGTTTCCTTCTGTCTGTTATCTCAATCTGACATAGTGATGCATTGGGCTTCCCAAAATGGGGCTGTTTCCAACACTGAAACACCATGGAAGCACTGTCTTAGTAGCAGGTAGCTTTGTAGTTTATTAAGAGCAAATATTAAATCCTATTGGAAAACGATATTACTTCTACAACACACTCCTTATGGCACCTTTAAATTCCAAATCTGTATTTTCAACAGCTGGCCTGCACACAAGTGATGACCATGCTCAGAGAATAAGTGTCTGGTTAGCAATAATCATGCCTACAAAGTATCTGCAATTCATCCATGCTTCTCCCACCAGCAGGTGTCATTCTGGAAAAAGGAAAATATTATAAATTCCTGAATTGGAGAATTTGGCTGTGACAAAGAAGAAGAAAAAAAAGTTTGCTTAAAATATAGATTTTGAGGGATACTTTACTCCAAACTAAAACCAAGATAAATCTGGCTTGTCTGCATTTTTTAATAATCTTTGTGCAGCATGTAATGTTGATCTATAGATAGCAAAGGGAAGACAATTGGTAAGGCAAACCAATGCCTACTGAAAGCAGCCTTCTGTTTTTTACTACTCTCTGGGTGGTGTTTACCACTCACCACTCCCCTCCATGACTATGAAATCAGCAATATTCATCAATCTTCCCACAAGAAACAAAGAATTATGGTGTTGAATTCAGAGGTAAACTTGAAGTAATCTCATTGAAGAAACTGAAAGCAGAAATGTTTGGAATTTAGTCTGAACTAACCAAAAGTAGTATTTAAATTTCTACTCCATAAAYAACCCTCAAGCAGAAAATAATCTCATAATAATTTTAATGTCTCTTATACTACTTACGTTTCCTTTAAGTGTTCGTCTGGTTATTAGCTGCAGCCTCCTTTAAAACACAAAGACTGTTTCTGATGTCTCATGATCACAGTGAGAAAGCTGTGGCAGAGTTTCAAAGAATCAAGACCCTGCTGGTTCCTTGCTGAGGGGTCCTGGTCTATCAAGTCTAGTCTTTGGCTGTTAAAATCAAACTTACTATGAAATCCATGCAGGAGGTGCCTTGGCCACCTTATATGCTTCTGGAAGTTTGTTCCAACCAAATCAATGATGATTTTAAATATTTTTTGTGTCTTTCTGTCTTTTACATTTATCCAGCTCCCTTGTATCTCTGTTGTTCTTTTGTATTAAATAGTTTCCCCCCTACTGTTTGCATCAGCATGTAGCTGAGGGGTTTGGCCTGAGCTTCCTAGCCTGATTAAACACAATTTGCATTGTTTTCTTCCAGAAGCTAAAGTTTCCAAACCCCTGGCATTACTTTAAGTTAAATTGATCTTCTTTAAACAAAGGCAAGAAGAAGTGTGCACCCTTCGTTGTTGCCTTGAATGCAACATTAATGCAACAGCTTCCACACTCCTCTAGAAATACTTCTGCTGYATCTAACTTCTTTCTTGTAATTTCATCACAATCATTTTCCGTTTGACCAGTCCAGCCAGGTTTACTTTTTCATCAGCCATTTCTAGAAGGACCACAAAAGGCTATGTGCTACTATGATGTGATGGTCCACCAAAACTCTTCCTGGAATCAAAGGGAAATTTGCTTGAGGGGAGACATGAACACAAGTTCCAAGGTTTGGTTGCAAGCAACACATTAAAGTGGAAATTAATTTCACATTTTTAGAATTTTTGTTTGCAATGAAGTGATGAAAAATAGTTGTACTGTTGGCAGCCATTTTTTTCCCAAGATGTTATTTACTTACAAATGTAACAACGCTTTTCTTGTGAACAGTGTCAAGCAATCAATTGCTGAATGAGAAAAAAACAATGTATACATGCAGAATTGCAAACTTCTTCTAAAATAGCTAAAAGCTGTGTTCTTGGTTTTGCCTGAAGCCTGTATTAATATTTTCTAGCTTTTTAAATATTTAACTTTAGAAATGTAATGGTATTCTAAAATTTGAAGTCAAAGTATAAAAGTGTTGTGAAGATGTCTAGTTCATTATGGCCTTCTTTCAGGCACCTGAATTTCCACTTTGGAAAGCTGCTGTAAGAGATAATATGCCTCTGCAAATGCTTAACAAAATTAAGGATATCACGTTGGGGAAGATGATTCTATCAAGTTATTTTATTTCAGGTGATCAAGGCATAGAGGAAGGAAAGTACTTTCATATCTAACAAGGACAGAGATGCTGTATCCAATGGGATGCTATTAAGGGTCTGTTTTGAATTATGGTGGCTGAACTGAGCCTGTGCGCKAGTTGGGAATTGTTCTCGGTAAGCGGATGCACCATGGAAGGTCCTGACCAGGAGCCTGGGTCTTCTTATCAGGACTGTAGTAGTTTGAGGTTCAAAACTCTTGGTAGTCTTGCTAAAGGAAGCCTAATTCCCAGTTTCGCGCATGACGCAGCAAACTAATTTTGCTGAAGAAAGTAATAATTTCAGGTACCAAGACACTCGGATAGAGGGTATTAAAGAAATACTTCTTTAATTAAAGAAATTAAATTAAAGAATACATTAATTACACACACAATTAGAAACTTAYGTTAATCAGGTCCAGTTGCGATGGTCTGTTGAATAAGAGGCAAGTTAAAAACCTTGAATGTACTAGTTAGTGTAGTTACATAAAAATGGCACAATGTGGGGCTGAGCATTTCTGAATTGTTATTTTATAACAAGAACAATTTGTTGTATATAATGTACAAAAATTATATATTSAATGTGTATAAAATATATAACTCTTCTTAAAATAAAATTAAAGCTAATGGAAACTAGTGAATTCTGGATAAAATTCACCATGGACATTAATTAAGGTTGTGTAGACAGAGAACACTTTCCTGTGAGCTTTTTAAAATCACTTACTAGCATTATGATTGATAGGAATTTGGACTACTTTTGAAGAAGCTAAAGAAATGAAGTTTTTACAGAAAAAAATCATGATGGATGATGACTTACAAAGCATTCATAAAATCTGATTTAGTAATGTACAATGTTAATTTTATAGTTCGCAAGCAAAACAGAGAACTGTTTTCCTGTACTCATTTTTTTTAAAAAGTATTTATCAATCTTTTTCAGGAAGGACTCCCAAGGCATGGCTGTAATGGTTGTTTGAAACAAGAAACAGAGACACTTTTGGTGTCATTCACCTCTGATCACTGGGAATCTGAGCTTGAATGAAGACGGAAGAAAACTCCTACAGAGAAYTGGGAATGGTTTGTTTCTTAAGAAGGGTATAATAACATTTTAAATGTTTTTTCCAAATACCAGGGCATGTGATAAAAGTTTATGGACTGGGAATTAATTGAAAGACTGTGAAATGAGAAAGAATGAACATTATGGGAAGCCTTGGAGAGCGACTACCTAAGCACCCTGAAATTTGTGACCAAAGCCACAGAATATCCGAATGTGATGGAACTATCTCAGATGACTGTTTTTAAACATATAATTTGCCAGCCTCTGTAGTCTTCCCCAGACTGACTGGGAAAATACATACCTTTTATTAATATTAGTCCAGGGGACTGGTGGGTATTCTGGGGGGTGAAACATATAATTTATGGAATTTGCTACAGAATTCAGATTTTAAAAAAAGGCAGTGCTAATTTGTACCTGGGAGTTGGTATCTATTTTAAAAAGTACTGTTCTAAAGATATTTTTTTGACATTTTTTACATGTATTGAATAACACATCTATATGATGAAACATGAAATGTTTAATTACATGAATATACATGAAATGTATAATTAAAACAATGACCATAAGTATAGAATTGTGTAAATATGACCTAAATCATGTGTGTAAACATTAAATAAATGTTTCATTTCTAGAGGTTACAGAAAAGACTGAAAAAGTTTATACAGTCTTTCCACCTCCCCCCACCAGTTTTTGGTACAATTGCATTTTTAGCTAATTCATATATTAGTTTTTTAATATTTGCACTTGTGTTAAATTTTACTGAGGAACAATTTAGTTTGGGGAAACCACTGAATCTGTGGTTTGTGTTGTTTGAACAAGAAGTCCCAGAGTAATTGTCCCAAATGGCAATGTTTCTCCTACACTGGCAGCTGTGTATTTGTGGTGACCTGATGGCAATGCACGCAAAGACCGTGTGCTGTGGCAGTGCCTCTCACAGGGAGCACCAGCAGGGAAACTGGATGTGATCACCACACTCAGAATTTGCTCTTCTTGGTGAAGGCCTCATGTAGGCAGCACTTAAATGACACTTTTTGTTTCTCCACAAGGTGAAGGTAAGAGATGGAAACCATTTGAAAGCTATTGCTTATGTTCCCTGAAAGGGGATGGAGAGAACAGCTCTTCTGAGACACTGCTTTACACTGAACATGTGCAGAGCTGTGTCATCGGTAATTCTGAAAATGTGTTTACAATGGTTGGGTGAAATATTCAGTCACCATTTAAATATGTTAGCTCATACACRAACTTTAGGTGTCTACTGCACTTAACATTTCCAATAACTGGTTTCATTAAGATTTTTAGTGATGCAAATTAATAACAAAAGGCAGTTAATACAGAGTGCAGTTATGAGACCAAAATACATGTGGTTTAAATTTAAAGAGTTAAATGTTAGTATTTCCCTATAGAGAAAGGTAATTTGGGCTGACATTATCACCGCCCACAGAGAAGGGGAGCTGTTGATTCTATTGGTTAAGCAGAAATTCAGAAAAGGAAAATGTAGGTCTAGAGGGTTGGCTTGGTGTAAGTGAATCACACAGGAAAAATGCTGATACCCAGGGTTGTCATAGTGACCTTCTTTGATGGTTAGAAAGAGAAATAAGCACGGGATATTTTTGTCAAGTTCGAGGGTTTAGATTGCTTGCTAGGTAAAATTTGTCTTAGTTATTAATACGGTGGAAAGTTAAATTATGATCATGGAAATATGATAATAAGTGCTGTTGTAAATCAGGCAGAAATTATATTCTGTGGGTATTTAGAATATTCCAATGTGTTAGCAATTGGGCTGATGGGCTGCTAAGGACTTTAATATGGAAAATAAAGGAAAACTTCAGTCAGGAAGGTGTTTCTGGACACTGCCATGCTGCTTCTGGCAAATACTATTTGATAAGGTATAGGTAAACAACCAGCATTCATTTACCAGAAAACAGTGTTATCTGTATGTCTGGATTTCTGTTTGAAAAAGCCTTTGTAATAATCTTATTGGGACTAGTTAGAAACACATTATTAATAAAAAAGTTACAAATTTGCCAGTATGTAAAGTTAGTTTAATCTGAAAAYTCTGTAAATTTTTTTATTATTCCTGGGAGAAAATGACATAAAATTGAATGTGTTTGAGTAGTTTCATGCAGACATGGGACTGCACAGAAAATCCAGGTATCAGTATCACTGCTTGTAAGTAGATTTTGTCTCTAACCCTCAGTCAGTCGGCTTGAACACAAGCTGAGCTATCCCAAACTACCAGTTSTCTGCACTTTGGCTTTTGAAACTTTCCATGTGAGATATAGTTTCAACTTGAAAAGTCAAAATACAGCGGTTTACAATCAGTTTTACATTGGTTGAAGCTAAAACTCGAAACAAAATTCCTGGAGTATAGAACTGTATGAAGCAAAACATAACAAAGTTAACAAAAAACTCAAACTGAGCAAGCTAGTTTCACTCAGCTCTTGAAATAACCCCTTTCAGCAAGTTCACTTTTCAACTGCACATGTGTGAGATGTCAAAAATGAGTTGGTTTCACAACCCCATGCCACAGATAAATGTCACAACTCTAAAGCTTCACCCTCTTGTTGAAGTAAAGTCTCACACTCATTCCCTGTTTTGGCTTATACATTTGAAATCTGACAATAGATGAGATTTTCTCAGTTCTAAGTTAGTTACACTGAGCTTTTGTTCATCTGTAAAATGAGGAATTTTGGTAWGACCCAAATTCCAGTTTGTATGTTTTTTATACTTCTATCCAGCACTGAGAATTTTTTTCCCAAATCTTTATCAATACTCTAAATGGCTCCTAGTCCSAAAAGGAGGATAGCCACTTCACCACCTGGAGGTCATTGAAGGATTCACGTGCTTTAAGTTCGAAACTTGATATTTCAGAGGTGCTAAACACCTGCTGCTCTTCCTAGCTGGTATGGGAGCTGCAGGCTCATGTCCTTGTGAAGATCAGACCCCTCATCCTGTAGTGCATTCATACTGGGGAAGTGAGCAGTCCTCTGYTCTGTTTTCAGTTTTTGCAAAATTTTAGTGTAACTGGCTTGAAACAAACTGATGAGCTGCACTGATATTGTCCTGGTTTCAGCTGGCTGGTACAGTGCTGTGTTTTGGATTTAGTATGAGAATTATGTTGATAATTAAACATTAAACAATGTTTTAATTGTTGCTAGGTAATGCTTACTGTGAATCAAGGACTTTTCACTGTCTCATGCTCTGCCAGTGGGCATGTACACAAGAAGCTGGAGGGAGCATGGCCAGGATGGGTGACCTGAGCTGGCCAAAGGGATTTTCCATTACAAAGAACATCATGCACAGTATATAAACTGCTGGAGTTTGGCTGGGAGCTACTCATCACTGCTTGGGGATGGTCTGGGCACTTGTCAGTGTGTGAAGCAAGTGTATTGAGCATCACTTGTTTCTGCTGGATTTTATTTACACACCCCCTTGGTCCCCAAGGTATTTTCATTACAATTATTATTATCTTAATATTTTCTTTTGTTTCAATCATTGCTCATCTCAGCTCAAGAGGTTTACTTTTTTTTTCTAATTCACCTCCCCATTGGTGCAGGTGGGGAAGTGAGCAAGTGGCTGTGTTGTACTTGATTGCCATCTGGGGTTAAACCATGACAGACAGAGACACTTTTAACAGAGCATTGCTGAGTATGTATGAGTTCAGACAGGTCAGAACCCTTTTGTTTGTTGGGCAGCTGGTCCATTTCCTTTCCCCCAAAAAACTGAGGGACTGAACTCCTGAGCTTTCTAAATTATCACTGAGGGAGAAGCAAGACCTCAGCAGCAGTGGGGCTAAGGGAGCCAGCTTCTAGATATAGCTCCATACTTTGGCAATTTAGTTGAGAAGAGCTAGAGTGATATTCAGAAAAAAAAAAAAAGCAAAATAATTAGTGATGTTGTGTGCATGTATTTTGATTATTCCTGAGTCAAATTTTCCTGGTGAACTGGTATCTATAAAAGTGCAAGGGGAATGGCTGAGTATGAAGTTTTAAGGGTGTCTTGTAATACAGCTCACAGACTTGAGTTACACGAGCGTTATTGTGAGTGGAATTTACAGTATAATGGCTCAAGAGTGAATTTCATGAGGTATGATCATATGTTACCAAAAAAAGCCCCAAAACATTGGACTGTTAGTGGAATGCAAATATTATGTGACTCTGAATCTCACTTTGTGTTTTAAACCATGAGGGTTTAGACCTGAGTCATCATAACTTGTGAGTAGAAGATACATGTATTTATATATGCATGCATATATAGCATGCAAGCTACAAAGAAGGCTTCTGTCTTGGGGTTATTTTCCCCTCAAATTTCAGATTTGGTTCTCTGTTACTGTAAATCATTATAGCCTCAGTGAAAAGTCAGAAGTCAGCTTAGTTGTTTCAAGATCTTGCTGCAAGATTTGAAAAGAAATCTGCGCTAGAAATCTTCAGAGGCTTCTAGTTTCTTCTCTGTTTCAATTTTCAGATCATGGATCATCAGACCATGTTGCACTTTTCTTACACCCCTACTTCTCCATGGTGCTTTCTGCATGGAGCTGGTGTTAGAATTTGTCTAACCTCTAATTTGTCCTGTCAGAGCATTCTAATCTTGAATTAGAGGGAGTAACATTGTTAGCACTGCTAAAAGAACATCTTTATCCCAAGATCTTTATTGGACAAGTCCAGTAGTTAGAGCAAGAGCTGGAGAAGATGGCCCACRAATGCCTGCTAGCAGCTGCAGAGGCAAATAGGAGAAAAAGTTATTTTGTTTCCTTCTTTCCACTGAATTCATCACTTGTCTTMAACCATGCATCTAGCCAAGCCATGCATAGAGTGACTTGCTGAACAGAAGACTATGAGGTAGGATTAGAGGCTGTGTTTAAGACAAAATCTGCTTCAGTCYAGAGAACAATCTCACCACAAAATAAAATTAACTTTAAAAGTAATGAGATTTTCCACTGTTAACCTAATAGCAGCAAACCATATGTTCTAAACAATGCTCTAATTTCCTTTTTTTTTTTTTTTTGGTATAAGGACTCATTTTTAGTAACAAATCCTAGACTACTAGCCCTGCCATTTTTCTGCTGCTGGAGGAAAACATGGACTCTTGCTGAGCTGTATGGTGGATACAGCTGGATACATCTGAATCTAGCACCAGTAAAAAGGCCTCTAGAATAGTAGTATGGAGGAACCAGTTTAAGGTAGAAGAAATTAAAAAAATGGGAAAAAGAAGAAACATCTCTTTGGACCTTTAGTTTTGTTATTTTTTTAGATTATATTTCCTCTGGRCTCCCAAAATCTTCAGTAACAAACAGGTTTTGTTTTAAAAAGTATTAAGTTATGAAAACATTTGCCAGGTCCTAATCTTAAATCCTAGCAGTCAGCAATGCTTAAGTTCAGCCATATCATTTTGCTGAGTAAGTCATGGTGAAACTTAAAGTTTTCCCCTCAAAATGGTCTTTCCAAATGAGATTGATATTGTGAGAAAAAAAGAAAAAAAGAGAAGAAAGCCTTCATCATGAGGAATTATGGAATTAATTTTCTTTATATACTCTGTTTGCACAAGACATTTTTGTTAACTCTTAATAAAAATACCACTCAGCTGCTACTTTCATTGTTTTTATCCTGGGACCAATACAACATTGTCATTATTGGATATAAAGTGCTGTAAAAACAAATCTAATTTGTTAAGTTTATTTTGATAAGAAATAAATATAAAGGTAGTGCATAGTTTGAGCAGTGCTGCTATCATAGGACTCCTGGGTATACTTTATATAAAGAAAATAAAAAAGCATACATAACTTTCTAGTTGATTTCCTTTAACAGGGCTAATTGAAAACAGTTTCTGTTATTTAGAAGTAATTTATTTTAAATACACTTTTTAAAACAAAGTTCTTATTGATATCCATTTTAAGTATATTATCTCAGTGTGGGATACAAGTAAAAGGTCACATCTTGTAGGAGTATTTTCTGTTTGACTCAGTTCTGATCATAGATAAACTTATCGGGGAAACCAAATTAGTTAACCTTTTCACTACCAAAAACTCGTTTTAACAGGCTACGATGGTTTCTTTTGCAAACACAGGACTTCAAAGCTTGTGCTTTTGTTCTGAAACATGAAAAAGAGAGGGCTAATTTCCCGTTTCTCTAAGGCAAATATTCATTATTTTAAAACGAAATTAGACTTGTTGAGGTTCTATACAAAGGCACAGTAAAGTATATACTATTAATTTTCAGTCAGGAGTTGCTCTTCATAGTGGTGCAGAAACAGATGCTTTTAAAAAACTTTGATTATGTCTGTAATTTATGGACATTGTTGAATGATATATTTTTTCTTGCCCAGTAGCTTAATCCATATGTATGGATCTGATTACTGGAGCACTGAAAGACAAAACGGCTGTAGGTGGCATATCTCTGGAAAGCAGCCTCTTTCCTTATGGCTCGATAGGTTGTCCAGTTCCTGCCCRGTTAACTGGTTTGTGACATTTCTCAGAAATCCCTTCAGCTCCGCTTCCTCCTCTGTTTCCATCACAGCAGCAGCGACTGTTCAACGACTTTGGTTGTTTCAATACACTCAGTTGAACTCAGCAACAGCCGAAACTGCCCTCCTTTCCTAAAGCCAGATAAAGAGTGATTAAAAGGCTTTAATGGACTTCAGACCACACTCACGTCTGAGAAAGACTCCCTTTCTCAGGGAGAATCTCAGGATGCTAATGTGCCAAAGCCCCCTTCATGGCATTTGGCAATCTCAGTTATCAACACARTTTAATGTGGTAGCTGGGGGACAGTTTGACTCATGCAGAGTTTTGCTTGTGAACTCATTCCTACCACCTTGACTTATTTTGCAGAGAATCTACATTCACTGACTTGTGTGAAAAAGTTATGCTGAAAGGGATTAAAAACAGTGTCTCTCCAAATGGCTCCCAGAGAGCTACATTTCAGGCAGTATCTGGTGGAGAGCTCTTGAAACAGAGATATTACTAAKATTTCTAATATTCAGTGAAGTAAACACATTAAAAATATCCAAGAGTGAAGATATCTAGAAATCTGGTTTTAGCTGAGATGTGGGAGTACACTGGTTCTGCACAGCAAGAAGTCAAAAAAAAAAAAAAAAAAAAAAAAAAAAAAAAAAAAAAGTAAGGCTTGTCCCAAGTTGAACTCTAATGGGCTTGGGGTGGAAAATTTGCCAGCCCTGGTCATATGCAGTAAAACATTTGTCTCATGCTGGTAGTGGCAATGAACATTTTTTTTTTCTTCCATAATTTACAAAGTATGAGCAAGTAGGTAGTTAAAGCATTTCAATTCTTCCATGAATGGAATAATTGCACATGGTATTTTCTAAGCAGAGAAATAACTGGCTCTTGGGGAATTACTTTGTCACTCTCACAAAATGTAATTTCATCCAAATGGGAAAAATAATGCAATTATCTGGGCAGATAATGCAGCACACTTGGCATACATGGGCAGTGAAGATAGTCTTTTATTTCATGAACAAGAGATGAGTGCTTTGGAAAACTTGTTGGATTGTTTTAATTATTAAAAGAGCGAATTCATGGTTTCTTTGTAGATCAGTCACCCTGTATAGTATTTTCTCTTTTGTTCTATTTAAATTTAGATTGGTTATTCATACTTCCTGGCAGTGGTTATAAGAGGAGGATGACTGAGAATTTCGTAGGTGAGTTAATCTCATTTTTACTGTGTCTCAAGAGCCACCCACTTTCCCTTCATATGACTCSATACCAGAAAGTTCTTGCAATTTTTGAAACCTAAGTTTTGACCTTCTTCTCTGCTCCGTTTTTGTTGCTCCCCTTTATTTTTCTGCATATTTCTCAATTTGCAGCCCACCCTCACCAGCCCAACACTTGGCTCACCTCCACATGCGCCTTCTCCCTGAAGATTTGGGTGGGATTGCCCAGAGGGTATTTGAGCTCAGGGGATCAGTAGAGAGTGTTCAGTTGGCTGCTGACTCAGAGGGCTAAAAGCCCTGAGGACCCCAGCAAAACCATGTCCGTAAGAATCATGCCCTGAAGATGAGCATTTTCCTAATGTCCCTAAGGAGTCACTGAGACATCAGGGCTGCCGAGACTGGGGGGATTTCTGGAACAGGTGAACACAGCGAGGTGTTGAAGCTGTTCTGATTGAAGTGTTTCCATTTCTTCCCCCTGCAGTGGGTGTCTGGGGACATCATAACCTGGAGGTTCATAGCACAGTGCCATAAAAGCCTGTGTTCTTGCAGAGGTTGTGTATGGGTCTCCTCTTTCMTAGCTGTCCAGTTATTTTCTTATGGCTTTTAGAAATGGTGGTAAATGATACCTTTATCTAATCTGGCTTCTTTAACCAAGGAGTTCAGCAGCAAAGGGAAAACATGCAGATGTGCACATGCAGACACTGACAGTGCCTTCAAAAAAGCAAAAGGGCTAAGTTACAGACAACACAGACATCTTTTTGGCATTCTTGCACTAGTGGTTACACTAGCCCTTGGTGAAGATTTTCAGTGGGAAGTTTGATCTAGGTGTGGTGTCTCCAAATGTTTCGCTTTCTGACTTTCCCTGAAAGGTGATTGAAACAGGCCTGGAATGTGCCACCAGTCTTATTACCTGAGATAATGAAAATAGGAGAGATTGCAAATGGCTCAGTGCATCTTTTAACAGGTTTAATATTAATTAATTAATTAATATTTAATCATTGTCCTGATGTCAGAGAAGTAAACAAACCCTCTGTGATAAATCTTCCTGGTGCACCTCACAGCTCCTGAATTTTGCTGTATACTCTCCAATGCTTGCACTCCTAAAAAATCCTCATTGTCCTGAGGGTCCATTTTAAATAAAGCACTGCCAAAAGGTGACATGTTTTAGCATTAGGCTGGAGAGACCTTTGCTCTCCCCATTGGCTCTCTGGGTCAGGGGGKTTTGACATGCCCTCTGATCATGAAGTGACAGCACAACCCTGTGCTGTGCTCAGCAGCTGATCAAACGCTCCTTTTTTCTGCTGTAAGCTCACAATGACCATGACAGCAAGCAAGTTGTGCTTGGGAAAAGAATTTCCAGGTTTTAACAGTGAAACATTCAGAGCTTTAAAACCCAAAAGTGACAGTTTTGAGCTAGTGGAAGGCTATCTTCTTTTCACCCAAATATGTCTGTTGGTCTTGGGAAAGATATGGCTTCCCTCCAAACCTCACCACACTTGCAGCCTGAGGCTATCTTGGCTGCAACAACAGTAGAAGCTACCTTCAGCTTTATATTTTCTTTTCCATTTCAAGCCCTCTAAATTACATGTTGACATTCGCACTGTGAGCTGAAGAGCAGCCTATCTCACAGTATTGGTGTCCTCATGTGGGATACGTGGTATGATGTTGAGGAATATGCCCAGAGCAGGGTGTTGTGGACATCACCTGCAGCCAGGTACGAAGAGGGAGAGTGGCAGCAGCTGCCAAAGGATGGGTTCATAAAGGAGTTGAATGCTTTGAATCGAAAAGGGGGAGCTGTGAGTGTTTTGAAGGGTCAGGGTTTAATGATTTCTCTTGGCTTCAGCTTCATGCAAAGCTGGGGCATCTCTCTCTGCTTCCCTTCTTCCCAGTGCCTCACTCTCTTGAGTATGGATGCCTCTTATTAGTGATTATGGATCTGAAACCTTTCCACATTTACTGTGGTTGCAGTTCTGCCAATAGGAATCAATAGTAACATATGATCACTGGTCCTGTAGTGTCCATGGGTTATGTGAGCTCCTCTGAAGGTTGTCTGAACACAGTGCCCCACCATGGCTAAGTTTTCTCTGCAATATATCATGTCTAAGAAAGCTGAAGCCATACAATTCACCCTTTGCCCTCCCACTACATTTTTATGTTCTGAGAGAAAAAAAAAAAAAAAAAAAAGAAGAAAAAGAAGAAAAAAAAAAAGAACCTCTTTTTTTTTTTACAAGTGGGACAGACAATATATATGCTTCTAATGTCCTCTTCGAGTCATTACCCAGCTGCAGAAAGTGCTCCAGTATGCAAGCACAGGAGATGTGTTTGTATCTGGTCATCTGTGGAATGCGTAGCCGCTGAGTAAAGGCTGGGAAACTCTTGTGGACGGCCGTGCCAATGATGACCTGCCAGCACTGACAGCCTGATCTCCAATGGTGCCGAGGAATCTGCAGCTCCGAGGGTGTCCAGAATGTTGGGAGCGTGAAAGCTGGAAGGATGCCTCATACCAGGATGTCCTGGTGTTTGCTCGAGTCCCTTAGGGCCTTACAGCTGGCACTCGGCAGTTTGTAGGATTGGGCTCCTGCTGGCTGGAGAGAAAAAAATCCCTCATTTGTGCAGGATTTCTCTGTGTGCAAAGGGCCTGCTAGAAAACTGACAAAATTAAAATGATCACACATGTCCTTTAGCTTAGGAAAAGAGAACTCTAAGTGAGAGCATGTGTGCTCTGACTGGGGCTGAGAAAATGTCAGTCTGATGTGCTTGGGAAGTTCATATTGATACAAACAGGGAGGCTCCCTGCTGCCCACAGATTTCCCACATAAAAGTCCTACTGGTAGCCGTGGGAACTTAGCAGCAGCCACGCTGTGGCTAAAGTCACCACTCTAAAAATGTAGTGAAATTAGTGTTCATAAAAGTGAAAAACATGCCACAAGAATGAAGATGTTCTGATTCACAGCCATGAAAATTACATGAGTTCTGGCATTAAAAAAAAAACCAAAAAACAACCAGCTGAATTTCACAGTTACTCGGGCTTCAGAATGGGATTGCTGGTGAATTTTTAAGAAGTTCCTTTGAAAAAAATCTTGGCTATTCTCAAATCAATTTGCTGCTCCAAAATGTACCCACCTCTCACGAGTGGTGCCCACAATGTGACGCTGGTCCTTCTTGCCAGCCCTGTGCAAAGGGCCCATCCTGTGCTGCACAGTGGCCCCTAGTGAAACCAAGTCGTTTGTTCCAGAGTCTGTGAAATAATTTCCAGCAGCTGGTTTGTTACTAATTTCAGTTCTGYCTTATGACCTGAGCCTCATCTCACTCAAACCATGCCACTTGTTATGGATATTTTAAAGACAAATAAAAAAGCCTCATGGGAGGTCATGATGGACCAACAGACTTGTCCTAGTCTAAACTGAGCATGAACCTGGGACCCAGAGGTAAAGGCAATACCGGGAATAATGCAGCTTAACAATATAATTTAGCATCATTTTAGTTTGAGTTTTCCTTTTTTTTTTTTTTTTTTTTTTATGCCTGCTATAAGGAGAGGGGACATTTATGCCAACTGCCACTCTTGCTGACCAGAATGTAGATTTTTGCATCTCTGTTCCAATCCCTATCCAAAGACTCGCCCTCAAACAGATACTCTTGTCCCTTGCAGCTTTTGTTTTCTTGCACCAGGAAGAAAACAAAACATCAAATCTGCTCTTTCCTAGTGTCCTATCAAGCTTGTTTTTCCTGATTTTCTGGGAGAGATTCTATGAAGTGACAAGCATCCTTCTCTCTTTATTCCTCACGGTGTTCCCTCTTTCCACCATGCTGTTGGCAGAGCAGCAACAGTAAAAGCCACCTTGGGAAGGAGGTGACAGCTGGCTATTGTGCTCTCTGGGCAGACACCACCTTCCCATCCCCACCCCCACACCAGCAACAGCTTCTGACAGAAGCAATCTTAAAAATAAAACAGGAAATTATTTCAATAAGGGATGTGGTGGCTGACAGAGAAAAGTGGGGTAGGTCTGAAGTGCCATTGCTCTTTCATGTGAGCGCCAGGGCCCTGCAGAAAGGTTGCAGGGGAACAAATGTTTGTGCAGCCTTTTATGTGGTGGAGGGACCTGGGCTTGTTTTTGTTGTTGCTGCTGCTGAGACCTATTGTGGTGTCTGTCCTCATGAGCAGGGTCAGAGCGCTGCCGGTGACAGTGCTCATTTTGCTGGACCTGTATGGTCCGGGGATGTCGCTGGCACTCACTTGCTGAGCCTGCAGGCATTGCCCAACAGTCTGGCCGGAATTTGGGCTGCTGTGATAACCCCTTGACTTCAACATCTGAGCTACTTCCTTGCATTAACTGCAGCTGGGGTAGCTGTGCCCTGGCCAGTGRATAATTCACTTGCTCGCCACATTGCAGGATGAGATCCTGTTTTGGTCTGGTGCCTGAAGGAAACACCTACCTAACCTGCTATTTATTCTGAGGAAAACTTTAGCATTTGACTGAATTATTGGAGGCGAAGGCTTCAGATGCCCCAGCCCTATATGCTAAGAGCTCCTCATCCTCCCTGTTTTGTCCTGGAGGATCAGCTGGAAGAAAGAAGTGGTCTGGGTGAGCGCTGTTTCAGGAATGCTGAGCAGTCGGAGCCTCTCAGGCTAAAAGATGCTTCTTGGCCTCAGAAAGCTGGGTGTTTTCTCAGAGATAATGTCTCAGCCTTTGAAATGAACTTTTGGTCTGCTTCCACCAACTGTGTATTTATAGTGAACTTTTATTTCTCTCACCAGCTGAATTAAGTGTTTTTTTTCCTGTAGCATTCAAATGCTTGGAATAGAGGTTCAAATCCTTTTCTGCCTTCAAAAACAAACATATCATATCTGGGTCAGGAAGGCCCTGACCTCCAAATCACTGGAGGTTGATTAAGTATATCATGGTAATTTTACTAYAGATGTGCCCTAGTCCTGTACTTTTCCCCATTGTCAGCTTTAGAGATGGGATATTGGACTAGAGGGACCTTTGGTCTGACCTCCTATGGATGTTTTTATGGTCTTTTGTCTTTATCTGGTGCCTCTGGGGGCTAATAAAGATTTCGTGAATATAAAGAAGTCACTGTGATCCAAAAAGAAGTTGTGAGCATAGGAGGGCTATCCCAGCCCGGTGCTCCCTGGGAGCAAGGGTCTGATAAGAGAAGTGGGCGTCTGGCAAGCACTGATGAAACAACTTCCAAAGTCCACCAGTTGCTAGATAGATGGTCCTCAGTGGGTAATGAAAATAACTGTTTCTGGACACTTCCTAACACACAGTTTAAGATGTGATAATTTCATACAATGTGCAATTAATCATTTGGTTTTTTTCTGGCATCGGCCCGTAGGCCTCATTGGAAACAACAGATCTACATCTCTCCTTTGGCTTCTTYGTTGGTTTCTTCAGGGGATAAAGAGGTCCCCAAGAAGGACCTGTGTCGCCTTGCCAAACCCTGGAGCCCTGCTGAGAAGCGTGGGTGCTGGTGCTTGTTGTTTGCTGTCATCCAAGTGGAGCAGCTCTGGTGTCACAAAGCTGTGCCGGGTGTCAGGCTGGCCGAGCCCCATGGTGTCGGTGCTGCCGCTGGCTGTGGGCTCTGAGATAGCTTCAGTGTGCCAGAAAACACCGAGAGGGCTTTGAGGCAGCACAGAAGCATCYGCTGAGACTCCTCTGAGCTTGCTTTCTCCTCTGCCTTCCTCTCCTGTCTGTTAGGCCAGAGGGAGCAAGCAGGACAGAAATCCTTCATGTAATTCCMTTTTCCTTTCCTGTTTTCAGTGTGCTTTTAAAAGGTGTTTCCAGGCAAGGTAGAGCAGCCTCATGGCTAAGAAAGGACCTCAGCCAGGCACCAAGAAAGGCTTGCCCAGGTGGCCCCAATAGCTAACCTATGCCTGCCTCTCCTTGGGGGCAGCACAGCTGCTTTGCCAGATGAAGAGAGAARAAAAAAGAAATGAATATTTTGATATGAAAAAATAAAAGAAGACTAGAATTTTAAAAAAAATTCTGTTCATTTTTCCATCTTTCTTTACTCTTCCAAACCTAGAAAAATCCCCTTCAGTATGACATTAAGCCTATAAGAAGTCCTATTCTTTGTTTAGTCAGATGTTGTGGAAGGGTTTAGAGCTATGGCTTTCCAGTCCTTCACTGAAGCTGCTTAACCTTCACTTACACCGTTGGGTTCCCTGTGTTCTGAGCTGGAGCTTCAGCACTGACAGTTGGAAAGAAGATGCTGTTTTTAAAGTCAGCCCCCACATTCATGTTTTCTGGGCTCCCAAAATAGTCCTGAAGATCCAGATCTCCGTGTGCCCAACTCTGCCACCCCCTGTTCCCCAAAGGGCCACAGACCTGCCTCCGTGGCCAGAGCACATCACCAATGGAAAAATCCAGTAAAGCTCACCAGTTACCCTGGGAAAGAAAAAGGAGGTTTCACTTCCACAATTGGTGCTTTCATGCATATAATGCAGCTTTAAAAACTCCAGTGTTTTATCAGAATGAATGAAGAGTATGGTTCTACTTAAAGGCTTTGTAAGTGACACATTACAACTTAAGAAGAGTCAACAAGTCAACAGTTTGCTTAAGGCTATTTAAGTGCCAGTGCAAAATACAGCCTGAAAAAAATGCCAATTCACAGTGAAAAATGCTCCCTGCTCACAGGATCCATGTTACTCATTCAGGGAGGGAGGCAAAGATCGYTGAAGTCAATAGAAAGATGCAGGGTGATTTTGGGTGGTTTTAGGTGAGGTCATGCACTTTGTTCTCTCTGGCTGCCTGTAYCTTTGGGGCTCGCTGCCATCCAAGCCTTCGGTGGCCTCTGCAGCTGCTGCAGTGGTTTCTGAATTGCAGTGAGAAGATGCAGTTCTGGAGCTTCACATTTCTGAGATGCCGGCCTGCCCCCTCACACTTCAAAGCAGAAGCTTCTACAAATGTGGCCAAGATCATCCCTCCACTAGTGGCAGATCAAGGAGACCTGGTAATCAAGGCTTTTGGACTKTTTTTGGTAACAAAAACTCAGGGCTGGTTTTCTTACTCAGTGGTGTAAGGTAAGAAGGTTTATGAGGGATTAATAGCAGCCTTTAAAAGGGCTGAAGTCACAAACGTGCGTATGACTTCAGTGAAACCAGGGTCCACACACAGGATTTGCTGAAAGGCAGGCTCACCAAAATGCATGGATTTGACTGAACTTCAGGGCTGGAGTAAAACCAGCAAAACTACAAAGCTGAAGTTTACTGCCTGTTATTTTTAAACATAAATATGTCCACAAAATTGTTGGTCTCTGCAGTAATTTTTTGCGAAGATGGACACAGCGATCGAGTTACCCAGAGCTGAACCCTGCACCCCAGCTGACCAGGCTCTCCCCGTGACCGAGGCAGCCACATCCCTCAAAACCCCAGCGAGGAGGACGGGTGCGAGCAGCAGCTCCGCTCTCACGGGGTGCTCTGAGATCGGTGTGCGGCTCAGCCGTGCGGGCGCTCTCCGGGGAGGCCGGGCGCTGGCCTGGCTTGGCGGCGGGGACAGCTGTTGAGCACACAGACAGCCACCCACCCACAATGTCTGCAATGCACACAGCTGCTGCCTGGCTGCATTACAAAGGTGCCTCGCAGCAGCACATGCGCCGGCTGCGCTACCCGAGGCTGCGAGCCGCGCTCGGGCTGTATTTTACAAGTGGGTTTGCTATGGCGCGGCAAGCACAGGCACGCTTTTATGGCATCCCGAGCATTTCGCTGGATGATCTGGTAGAGCGCTATTGACCAGACAGCACATTTCCAGATTTAGATTGTAAGAGGAAAACAGCAAGTGGCAGGTTCAAGAGCAGGTCAGTGGATATGTTATAGCACAGCTCCTCCGCTGAGCACGGGAGTACTCGTGCTCCCTCAGGACCAATACCTTGAGCTGTACTCAGTAAAGATGGCCTAAGGTGTTTGCTTTATGATTGCCAGTGCCATTCACACCGACAAAACGCTGTTATCACATTGTAAATGTAATTTTAATATTGCAGAATCTCTTTGGTTGGCGCTTGGGTTTAAAACACAATCTTATGATGTTGATTTCCTCCTGTTCTCTAGGTGTATTGAGCAGCATTTTAGCAGGAGGTTTTCAGAAAGGAAAAGAAGGTACAGATGTGAGAGGACGTTCTAAATTTGCTGATGGGCTTGTTTTTAAATAGCCAGTACCAGTGAGCACAGTTTGGAGGAAGAAAGTGAAGACAAGCTGTAACCCAGGCCACATAAGCCACAATTGGTGCTGATGGCCACACAATAGATACAGATGGAAAAACAAGTACTGCAGCACAATGCTGTTGGCATTCAGTGTGAGCAAGCAGCATTTCAATATCTTACCTGTAAACCTGAATTTACAGACCATGTAAACCAACTTAGGTCCGCCACCTGAAAGTCTGTTGGGAGAATATATCTTGATGTCTTACAGATTAAATTTTGTTTAGCTTAATTTTAGATCACCTTTTAAGGTCAATATTCCCTTTAAAGACAGACCTAGGGCTGCATGAGGCTCCTCTTCCTTCTCTCCCAAGTGTAAAAGGCAATTGCTGGAAGCATGACCGGTATGAGATTACCTGAGAAAGATAACCTGTGCACTGATTTGTTGCCACAAGGACTAAAGCACCCTTTTCTCACTCTAGCTGGGCTGAGCTGTGTGTGAAAGCRCAGCCTGGGCCCCTGCCCTGTGTTTGCAGAGTAAGATCTGGCCCACATAGGAGTTAGTCATGAGTAACCTGCCCAGAGTTATGGTTCATGTTGCTCACGGCTCTCCCACAGCTTCTAATACAATAGCGTTTTTTAATGTCAGTGTGCATCTTGTCCCTGGAGGCTGCAAATAGTGGCTTTTGGGAAAGTGGTCCCTGTCTCTGGACAGAAAGAAGATGTGAGAGTTGGCGGGCAAGGGATGGGGTGTCTGCCCACACCAGCAGCAGAATCACCTTCCCCCCAGCACAATGTGCTGACTTGTTTGTTTATTATTTTAAACAAGTGAGAGGGGGGCTTGGAGTGGTTGCGAAGGTGGGGTATGGGCAGCTTCACAGCTTGAAGTTCTGATGTATCCGTTGGGAAAGCTGGGTTCAGGGGGGCAGCTAAGAACACAATAAAACATGCACACATAGTAATGCTTGAAGGCTGATAAGGTTTATTTTTCAGGATGGTGTCTTTTCCCCCTCACAGCAGCCGGCTTGAATCTCAGTTTCCTGCCTTAGCCCTTACTCAGGGAAACCTCCTCCAGATCTACTCCTATCTGTACCAGAATGGATAAAAACCTTAAGATCTTGACCCAGAAGGTACAAAACAATGCTCAAATTAAGGTTCACAGCACTACACCCCTTTCATTAACCTAGTTTCTGTATGACACAGACACATCTGACTATGTGAGAGTGCGGTGCAAGTGGGGCAGATGCTGTTCATTGAGAAGACTTTTGTGCCATGCCTGTGCTTGCAGCATGTCCCAGTGAATGGGATTCCTCTCACCCTTGTTCTGAGGATGGGGCTCTGCTAATGTGGGGGAGAACAGGAAGCATTTAGAACTGTSTTTCTGAAATGAAAGACTTTGTTATTTTTGCTTTTGCCTCCGAATTGAACCTTTCTGCACAGGCAAGGTTTGTCAGATGATACCACAGGTGCCACGAGGACAGCGGGCATTCCATGTCCCTGCCTAGTCCCTGCCTAGCCCCTGCCTAGAGACTTCTGCTCTTTTGCCCAGCCCTGGGGCAGTGTCTGGCCTCACAGAGGGGCCACAGCCCCAGGCTGTGTGTGACAGAGCAGAGCTCCGCATGGGGATCTTGGATGCTGCTGCTGCATGTGGAGACAACCTCTGTGTGTCACCAGACAACGCCCTACTGACAGCCCGGCCTGCGTTCCCGAGTAGGGATAATTATTCAAAACAAAGCTGGCAAAAATTCAAATTTCCAAGCCTTTCCTGGGAAATACCCTTTGCCTTTTCCCTTCCAGATCATACTCCTTTGGCCTATCTGGTCAGACTTCATGCCTGAACGTGCCCTCGGCGGAGCGCTCCCAGCCACAGCATGCAATGGGACAGGGTGACCTGCTGGCACTTGTGGGTTGCAGTCACAGGGCACACAGGTGGCATTGTGCCTGTGTGTGTTCAAGAATCAAAAGAATCCCAAAAAGGGGAGAACAAAGGGTAAGAACCAAGGCGGTGGTACATTGCTGAACTGTTTTCATTGCTGTAATTGCTCAGGTTCAGAGCAAACAGAAAGCTGTGCTTAGTAAACTCTGCTATCTTCATGTGACCTGCAGTTATTAAATGGTGATAAATATAAACTGCACAGCTTCGCAGAAGGCCACCCACAGGAGAGAGAGCAAAGGGATTGCACTGCTGGGAGCAGGTGTCACGGTTACTGCAGATGCAGCTGTGACTGCAAGCAGCCTTGTTTTGAATATGAAAACTTCAAGCTGGGAGGCACAAGGGTTGGCTAAAAGGGGGAAGGAAGAGGAGGAAGGCCCGTGCTAGGCGTGCTCAAAGAAGGGGAGCCGAGTTAATGTTTTTCTGCCTGGCTTGGTTATGTCAAGCAACCAAACAGCTTCCCTGTCACCTTCCCTGTGCCAGTGCTTCCAATGGTGCATTAAAACCACTGCTATCCATGCAAAAGATCAGAAGTGTCACACTTCTGGGAGAGTCCAAGGAAAAGCAACACGAAAAACCTCCCGCTGCAAATGAATGCATTTGAACAAATGCCTCCTGTCCAAACCCAACACATACAGTTAGGACTGGTTGTCCATATTATAGGTGTACTCYGATCTTTCCATGCCCCCTGTTTATTGCTCACAAATCAGTGAATCATTACTTTTTTTCCTTTTTTTCTCAAGAGCATGCTGTTTAATAAGTTCCCATATCTCAGTTTATCATGAGGAAACTCACATTCTATAAAAACACTCGGTAAACTGAATATTTTGGTCTACTTGATAATTTTGAAATGATTTCTGAATTATTAAATAAGGATTGAATCCAAAACTGACAAAATTCACAGTTCTTTGCAGTTCTGACAATAATGGGCTTCTTTCAATGAGGACTTTGTTTTCTTTTGTTTKTGTAAATTATTTTTTATCTTGGTGTTATTAGAGGATTTGCAGCCTTCCTCACAATATGCAGTACTTAGAGAAGTAGATCTTTTGTCTTTAAGATGGTGATACACCTAAAAGTGGCRAAATCTATCAAAAAATATGTATCAGTGATAATTACTATTGCTGTTAAATATGTGCAAGTAACTTAAATAAATGTATTTTAGCCCCATTAATTAAACCAGAAACATCCCAGTTTTACTTAAATACTCTATTCCATTAATACTTAATAAATATGTGTGATAAATAGTACATCAGTTGTTTACTGCTGCTCCTTATTACAATGAGTTTTATGTCTGCTTCTTTTATTGGTACAAGGTCTGTTTTAGGTGAAAATTCTTCAAACGTCAAAACATGACTAAAATGCAGTAAACTGCAAGTAAAACAACCATATTCGAAAGAATGCAAAAAACGCTTTGGCAAGTTGTTATCTTTGCCGTGGTATCTTTGCTCTATATATTTACACAAATACACAGAAAGATATTATGTATTAATTACACAGGAAAATCTTACTCATCTCTGTAGAAAAACAGGATAGAGATTTCACATGTGGCTCAGGTCTAGGACGATGTGATATTAGTGTCTGTGCTGTTTTCAAGATGCAGTTTATCTAACACTGGGAAAGGGTATGGTTTGGCTGACTAAACTCTGGAGTGATGCTGAATGATAAAGGTGCTAAGGGGAATTTTGTAAGACTCTGTAGGTGTAAAACAAAAACCCAAAAAGACTTTTTCTGGTGGCTGCATGAAAAGCTTACTGACATTTTATGACACAGGCAACCTGCTTTAACCACCCCCCTCTCCCTGGTCAGTCGTAACTGCCTTAAAACTGGGTGTAACCACGCTCACATAGAGTTGTTATTTTGGCACTTTGGCTCAGCTCACTTCCCTTTAAGAGCTTTRTTGTACCTTCAGTGTTCCAAACTGGGGTGGGCCATGGTGTACATGGGCATGACCAGGGAGAAAGGTGAGCAGACAAGTCCAACAGCTCATCTGGGATACACACCACCAGTCATCTGCAAAATAGAGCACCACAGACCTTTGAAAGCTGAGGCAAACCCTGCACTGGGTTCAAATGCTGAGGAGGGAGAGATTTGCACACCCCACCCGGCCATGGGGTCTACTGCAGGTGAGGAATGGCTCTGTGGCTGCAGGAACATGCCAAGATCAGGAGAAAGACCTGCCATGAGCTAAGAAAATGTTAATGCTTAGAGGCATGGTGTGGAAATTAAGGTCAGTGGGCTGGTGGGGATGCCTGTGAGAGCAATGTGCCCTGGGATGGATTTGCATCAGGAAAAGCACATTTGCATAATGGTAGTGGATGGGTCACGATGGTGGCAGATGATCTTCTCCAGAATTTACTCTTCCAGACAGGTTGCCTCCTTTCTACACTGAAACTGAGATACGGTGACCCCCCCCCTGTTATTTCAGAGGTCCGAGCTAGCTGTCAGTCATAGGATTCCCAGAAACTTCCCATCCTGTCTCATCTGCACCCTGGTGTCTCCAAGAAGCCTAGGGGTCCCTGAACTTCCTCCTGTGCTACCCAGCCTGGTGCTTACAGGATTTTGCACTCTGGGGAAGCCCTGGGCAGGATTCATCCCAGCCAACCCAGGGCCAGCTGGTGGGGAGAAGGACATATCCTAGGAGGTAGATTTGGATCTTCAAGGGGCTACTGAAGTTATTCTTCACAAGGCCCTTTTGATTTTGGCTCCAGAGGGAGCCTTATGGGAGCAGGGCCGCCTTCCCAAAGCTACTCAGGTGGAAATGCCCACTTCGACTAAGCTGCCCTTTGCTATGGGTGCACATACAGATGGTGGCTGAAGGTCTTGGTGGAGGTAACACACCCTAAATCTGCTCCTTCTCTTGCAGTGTAGTCCCAGGTTTTTGGACATCAGCTTTATCCCATTGCTACCTACCACTGCTTCAGGGCCTTGATTTTTTTGAGGAATGGGGAAATCCAGGTCTCTACTGAGTTATGGAGAAAAAAGGGATCTTGATTTTTATGATACAGGGTCTAGGCTTCCTCCTCTCTGGTGCTGGACCTTCATTTCAGGYCACCAGAGCAAAGGCATGAATTGCTGCTGATCTTGGTGGAATCCCAGGTCTGTGCTGGCAACTTTTTCAAAAAAGCTTTGCTTCTTTTTCTTGCAATCCTAGATGTTGACTACACAGTAATTCTAGCTATGAATATTTTTGGAAGAATAGCTTGGCTTCAGCAGTGTATATAAAAGCATGAAAAGTCAGTGATCTTCTTTTCATCCCCCCGCAGGTTCACAGAAAACATAAAAAAAAGAGCACAATTATAGTTAAATCTTGGGATTTCTTTAGGAAGCAGATTTCAGGAAGCAGCTGGATGCAGTAGACTTACTGTCTTGTCTCCTTAACATTAAAATCTCATTGAACAGGGAAGGTTGTCTGCCAGGTGTGGGTGGCAACGCTCTCAGATACTGATTTTCAGTCTGTTGATATTAAAAGCAAAACACTTCTTTCATGTCCCCAGACACTGTACCAGAGCCCACAGTGTCTTGCAGGGTAAGACATCTTTCTGTGCATCGTGGCAGTGAGGACAAAAGAACATACTGTGAAATAACAGGCCAAGCAAAACACCAAAGAGAAAATTGTGAAAAACACTTCTCTGTTCCTTTTTTTTTAAGACACAGACTTTTGATTAGAAAGACAAATATACTGGATCTGAAATGGCTTTCTCTTGTGATTTGGCTTCTTTTTAATCCTCAGACCATTTAAAGTTCCACTCCCCTCCCTCAAACCCTGTTGAAGCTTGACGTAGGACAACTTAGGCTTTTTTCCCTACTGCTTTCAGTCACTGTCTGACATATTCTGAATGCGCCTTGATGTGTCTGCTTTTAATATTGCTGGCTAACAAAAAGCACTAGATTTGTTTCCTCCTACTAACACATATTTTGTATTTCTATATTAAAGTATTGCTGCATTTTGCAGGGGGATTATATGGGAGAGCAGTGTAAAACCTCCATAAAGTCACTGCTTGTGCTGACTCAGTCAATCAGTTTTACCATGGCATTACATATTTATAGACTGGAACATCTTGCATGCCAAGTATTGTGTTAGTAGACCTTGATGTTTGCAAGCAAAAGGCTTGTTCTTGCAGTTGTGACTTTGAAGTCAGTGGAAACTTTATTTCTTTTCTTAAATTTGTTAGTGCCTCTCTCCAGTGCTCTTTAGGACATGGCTCTACAGGAAGTGTAACTTCAGAAATGGGACTTGGTTCTGAGGTGCTGCAGCCTGTACAAACAAAATGGAATTTTTTTTTTTTTTTTTTTTTTTCTGCCATCCCACATTCTCCCTTGGGCTATATGAGCTTTATGCAAAAGATAATTTGGCGTCTCTCAGCCAATGTTTTTTCTCTTTTTTTTTTTTTTTTTTTTTTGTGGGAGGCATCATGCTTACACCAGGATAAGAAGCATCTTTCTACCAACATACACCTCCCCCGTGTTTTCAGGCACATGCAACTTCCTTTGCTACTGCCTGGCCTAAGTCCATGTCCAGTCTTGCTGTATTTATATATTTAAAGTTTATTGCATCTCCCTCAAAGCTGGCTGAATTCTGTTGGTGGGGACATGCTTTCCTCAGTGTCTACTAAGTTTGTAGCTGCAGCACCAGCATTTGAATGGCTTTGGGAGTGGATGATGCCCTGTGAAGAGAATGATCTGCCAGAAGCTCAGGGGAGGTATTGACCAGCCACACCGTCCACTTGTGCAGACCTTTGCTGGGGTATCAGTATCAAAACAGGAAACGATGTGAGAAATGTTAATGAAACTTTGACAACAACAGCTCAAAAGGTGTTTGATCCACTGTTTGAATGTACGTAACTATTACAGGATGAGGAAACAGGAAATATGCTGAGGGGGAGGAGATAAGAACAGAGAACTGTAAAAAGAATAAAAATACTGAACTTGAAAAATTCCAAGTCACCTTTTCTAAGTCAGCTGGCATGCACGAGGCATTTGTCACAGCACACAGCTCCTCATTTAGGCATTACACATGTAAAATGTGAAGAAGAACTGAGAACCCAGAACTGAGATCCTTCAGCAACAATTTTTACCATGGTACTGATTATGAGACCAAGTTAATGCCAAAAAGAAAAACTCCAGATGAAGAAAAAACCCAACCCTCAAACTTATTTGCCAGCAAGGGTTTTAAAATTTTCRAAACCAAATCAAGTCTCTGTGGTTCCTGTTTCTTCTGATTCTGCGTTTGCCTACAGCTTTGATTAAATAAAATACCGCAGTGCTATTCCTGTTTAGAAGGAGTATTGTCATCTCATGATGACTTTTTCTCTCCTCAGATCCCCTGCACACCACCCCACATTTTTCCATRAGTAACAGCGTCAGGGGAAAAAATAAAAAGAGTGCACACCCTCTTTTTTTCTGCTGTGTTTTATCACAGTGGGTTCTCTGCTTTCTTCTTGTTGAGGCTTGCATGATGAGTTCCCTACTAACCACTCCAAAGTGGTTCATTACTCCAAGTGACTTCATTACTCAATGAAGTCTAGAAAACGTGTTAATTTGAAAGAAATGTTCGGGGAGAGGGGGAGAATTGATTTGGGTGTAAGAACATCAAATTCTTCCCTTATGTCACCTTTTATTAACAGCACACAAAGCATTTTGAACACTTAAACACTAAGTTTTTTGATGAAGAAATTGGGGTCCAGAGTTGATGCTTGATAATTAGTAAGCTAATTGCGAAGTTCAGGTATGCTGATTCTTAGCCTCCAGTCCAGGTCCATTGGATGACACAATTTCCTGTGTGAATATCACTAAAAGGAGCCATTTTCTAATGTACAGGATACTCACTAAGGTCCTTAAAATGCCTTTTGACCCTTTGAAAACAGAGAGCAGTAGTTACAAGTCACATACTTCCTTCTAGTACTCCTCAAACTGAAGGGAGAGAACAGAGAGGAGATGGCACTGTGTTATGAAGGCACTACATTATGACAGAAGGAGTGGCTTGTTGAGCAAAAACAAGAGCTTCCAAGGTGTGGAAGCAAGGGAGATTGCAAAGTGTATTCTGGTTCTCGGGGTCTCATGTAGGATTCATCTACTCCAGCACTGGTGTTCCTTTCACTGCCAAAGTCATATCTTAGACAAGTCAGATACATCAGTACCTGAGCACCCAGGTCCTGCTGCCTAGGACAGAAACCTACAGTTTTTATGTTCAGCTTCTAAAGTTTGAAGAGCAGATTCTTGCCCTTTGTCTTTCCCCTTGAGGAGAAGCCTGCTCAGAGAGGAAGAGTATGGAGGTGTGAAGGCACTTTCCTGCAGGCAGAGCTGCCCTGTGACTTGCCTATTCCTCTCTGCTCTTGGTTTAAAATGATGCTTTTTCCCTTCTGCTGGTTCAGCAGGCACAGGGGGCTGTGGCAGGAGCTGGCTGTCCTTAAGCTTTGACACACGCTGCACTTCCTTCAGGAAGCTGAGCAGATGGATGTAGAGCCACTCCTTGGCAACTCAGACAAGATGTGTGACCACCACAGCTTGGACAGTTCTGAGTGCCTGTTTCATTCCCTGTGATTTCCATCCTTTGGCTTTATAGGCAGTGGATCAATACTGGCCTTGTATAAGCACCTGACCTACTCATGGTGTGACCTCTGCTTTGGTGTTTTAGGGACACAACCCCTTCTAATGGCAGCACATTGCTTGTTGATACAGTTGTGACAGTGTATTGGGTCTGGCTGAGGTAAAGCTCAAGCCCTTCCAGTGCTGTGCTTTGCATGAGTGGCTGGACAGGAGCTGATAACAGAGCAGTGTTTTGGCTATTGCCAAGCAGCGCTGTCCCTCTGACATKCCTYCYCCCTCAAAGGGATGGGCGTGTGTAAGATCCTGGGAGGGGACATGACTAGGCCAGGTGACCCAAAACAACCAAAGGGRTATTCCATACCATATGACATCAGCTCAGATATATAARCGAGGAGATAGAGGGAAGGAAGCGGGGGCATTCATGAGTTTTCAGTGTTTGCCTTCYGGAGCAACCACTAYGCRTGCTGAAGYCCTGCTTCCCGGGAAGTGCCCGAACAACGCTGCTAATAGGAGGTAGAGGAYTGGATTTAATGAAACGTAAGGATTTAATGAAACCGCTTATCAAACTGCTCCTACATAACTTCCTAAGTACCTTGATGTGTTTCTTTTTTGTTTTTTAAARCTATTTTGGTAGAGGTTGGGCGAAATGTGGTGATGAAATTCTTGACAGCTACATTAAGCTAAGCACATGCTTGTTCTGTTGAGTCTGTGTATGTATGCGTTTACTTACACACCCACACAGACACAAATTTTTACCTGTCCTTCATCCCATGTTGAAGGTTTGCTCCATGTAAAGTACAGAAATCTGTTGTTTTTAGTCTTAAAGCTGCCCTTCTCTTGGGGCGATGATATTCCCTGGCATTCCATGAACTTCCTCCAAAGTTCTTTCATGTCTTTCTATGTTTGACAGAAATATTAATTTCTCCAAAGTGGAGTGAAACACCACCTGTGCATTGACCTGTCATGCTGGTGTGTGGCTGGTGATGAGTCCCTTTTTCATCATCTCCCAAAGGCTGGAAAAATAATACAGTCACCTATTATGAAACAGCCTTTTTATAGAAGATGATTTCTCTGTGACACAGTCTTCTTGTGTGTGATTAACTTTTGTTGGGGTAGTGATAACAAAAACAAAGCCAACTTGTAGCTGATGTGATATCATGGTGCCCTTCTTTAAGGCTGACTGTAAGTGTTGAGAGCACTCCCACTAATCTCTTTTTTGAAAAGCAAAGAGAGCTATACCCAGTTTGACTAGTGAGTCATCTTTTACCCTCCTGGTCCAGTTCATGGGTTTCCAGCTTACTTCACAATTTCTATACTCCTRTGGCCGCTTGCTTCCTGTGAACCTYGGCAGAAAGTGTTTGCAGGTGTCTTGGGAAGGCATTGGGAGCTGAGGAATGTGCTTAACACTGAGTGTCCTCATGGGCTCTTAGGGGGAAGTGTTATTGGTTGACTTAGTAAAATATAGAAAGGTTGAGTGCAGGTGTATTCCATGCCACTGGAATGGCAGAGGGAGTCACTGGTGCTGGCAGCCAGAGGAAAAGGTTGGTGTGGAAATGGCAGCAAGAGGTGAGGTGACATATGCAGGATGCAGGATGAGGTAATTCTTTCCAGTTGTCCATGGTTCTTCTTTTTAATCTCAGTGCTTTCCCAGTAGCAGTCTCTTCTTTGAAACTATTTTCCTCCTTTATTTTCTGATAGAAAACTGCAATGGAGGGCTGAAGTCTCAGGAAGACCGTGGGCTGCTTTCCTTGTAGATAGAGGGACTCACTACCTTGGATTAATGATTTATGAAACAAATGAACCCAAACCTCACAAGAGCAAACTGTGAAAAACTCCCTGTGTAACTTGGGTTTTTCTGAATGGCAGCAATGAAGAATATTTAGCTAGAGGGACTTTCTATGAACACTTTCCTCCTTCTGTTCATCTGTTCATTAGAAAATGAGGGTAGATGTAAATGAGCACAGTGAGCACTGTTTGAGGTAAACRCACAACATAGATGAGCAATTGGCAGAGACAGGAGGAAAATGCTGGGGGAACTGAATAGCCTACAAGGCTATGAGGGACACAGACTATGTTTGTGGAGATGCAGAATGTGACTTGCACCTGGCCTGTTGCCAGGATCAGCTGAAGAGGTGGCAGTGGAATATCATTTTCTACAGTGTGCAAGGCCTTAGGGGCAGTAAAAACAAACCCCATGGCACAAAATTAAATATAAACCACTGACTGATGGAGAGCTTGACCTTAACCGTCTCCTTTCATGTCAAAAACCACAAAGCCATGAGCCCTWGGCTGTGCTGTTCTGTGCAAACCATCAGAGATAACACTTGGCTCTAGCGAGTTGTCACAGGCAGAAGAAACCGCAGCATTAAGGCAATCCTTCCCTGCCCTGCTTGCTACTGCTCAGGCACAGAATGAAAAGGAGTCAAGGTCCAGGATAAGCCAAGGAGAAGTTTTATTCAAGCGTGGCATTCCTTAGAGAGGAGAGACTGATGTGGTCTTCTCAAAGGCTTCAGCCTTGCACTGTGCCAGGTGCTCTGTGCCTCCTGCCTGTGTCTCCTCAGGTGCCAGTGCCCTCTGTATACAGTGCGTGTAACTTTTCTCCTTCTTTCCAGAGCCAGCACTGCCTGGACAGCGCTGTCTGGGATGGCAGCATGTCACCTTGCCAGGCTGGCTGGTGGCCTGGTGTGAGACAGCAACTCTTTGTTCCTGTGCAGAAACAGGTCACTGTGGTTAACCATGCTGACTCTCTTAGGTGCAAACAGCTCTTCCTGAGCTTACGTGCATTGATCTGTGACATCAACAGGACGCTACGTAGGAGGAGAGACATGCTGACTTCAGTCATTTTTGTGAAAGAACATTCTATTTTGTCATTCTGACAAAATCCTGCATAAAGAAGATCTGTGGGTACAGGAGTAAGAAGTTGCAAGAGGCAGGCACTGACATGTGGCAATAAATGGCCACTTGACACAGAGCAAATTATGGGGGTCAAGGAGTGTCCTGTTCTGTGTAGGGCATGGCTTACGGTAGGGGCAAAACAAATGGGGAAAAGAGAAAGAAATATTTTTGAGATGTTGTTTCATTATCAGACCTTTCCAAGAGCTCCAGGAGGTGCCTGAGCTGCCCCACACCATGCTGAACCCTGAGTTCTAACCAGAAGAGCCATAAGCAAACTGTGCAGTGATCTTAGACTCTGCAGAGAAACCCAGGTTGTACAAGACACTTTTGCTAACAGAGCTCCAACAGCCAGTATGTCCCATAACCACAGAAAATACCTGACAATCAGGAGGAGAAGAGGAGGCCCTGGGATATGCAGCCATCCTGATGAAGCTCCAGACAGCCAGGAGACAAGAGGAGAGGTGGCAGTGAAGAAGGGTGTTGTCATTGTGGTCAGGCAGCTCCAAGGGGCTCTGCAGTTAATGTTGCCAGAGGAATGTGGAGGCAGGAAAGCACAGTGACGGTGCTCTGAAGGCCTTATGTCATATACCAGTGCAGAAATGACACCAAGATAAATATTGGGCCTTGTCACACTCAGCAAAAATGTAAAAACTGATTCAGTAGAGTTCTTTTATGCACGTCTTTCTTAKCAGTTACCTTATCTTGCAAGAAACCCCCATAGAGGTAAGCACTCCCAATATCTACAGCTGGGATAAAGGCACTCAAAATTTTTGCTCTCATRCTTACGAAGTGCAAGTTTTATGCCAATAATTAAATTGTGAAATACTCTGAAGAATTAGGAAGTTTTAACAGGAACAAGTGCTGCATATTTTATCCACAAAATAGTTTTTCCTCTTTTTCTGGGAATAAAGCTTTTTTTTTTATACTGATACAGCCATTTGATTGTTTCTGTATTATGCACTTGCACTTCTGAATCAGGAATGCAGATGTCTGAGTAAAGTTGCTGAAAAGTCATCGATATCTGTGTAAAAACTCAGGACTRGCAAAGCAAGCCGTTGATTGACAAAATTTGTTGAACTAGTGCTGTGCCCATGACCCTGATGATATGTGGCATAAATTATGTTGAAACCTAATGTATCCTGCAAGACAGCTGCATTTTTTAATGTTTCCTGGAGATTACCTGTTCAGCCTCCCTGACTGGGTCTGCGTCATGCCCTTCCCAGACGTTGAAACTCCYGAATTAGGAACAAGACTTGGTCACAGAAGTTCAATAATTTTCTGCTGAGCTGGGATATAAGAACTAATCTGATGCATTCTGGCCTGCTCTTGACCACTTTTCCCCAAAGCTGTTGTTTTCTTATGCTATTTAATAAATAGGATACTTTACACCCCTCTGCCATTTCATCTTGCAAACAAGCACATGGCTTAGTGCTGCATAGGAGGGGTRGCTGGCTCACCTATTCAGTGTCCCCTCATTCAGCTCTCCAGAGGAATTCTAGGGAGATTAGACCTCTGACTCTGACATGCAAGTTATRTTAGAAAGGTGGGAACAAACCTTCTGCTTTGCTGTGATGGATAGAGGACAGGAGAGCTCCGCACATCCAGACCCACCTCAGCCTCCATCAGCCAGCCAGCACTCAGCTCTGGGGGTTGCAGGTGTCTGTCACAGGATATCTGTGCAATGTTMACTTCACAGTTTATTAGCTTGGGAATATGTTGTTCATCCTGATAAATTCTGTGTTATCTGTAGTTTTATCATTTATGTTGGTGTATAACACCCTCCACAGTAATTCTGGAAGAAGAGCAGTGGTGAAATAGCAGATGAAAATGTGGGAAACTCACTTTCTTGATGTGYAAGGAAAATGGGTGAAGTCAGAATTGTACAAATAATGAGTGGATGAACTATACTTACCTCCTTCTGTGCTGCACTACTGAGCAGGGTGTTACTGTGTGGGCAGAATTGATGAAAGGACTGGATCTCGGGATAGAATGAAGCAAAAACTGCAGAAAACTTCCCTGCTTTCCTCTGCCCTAGCACCAGAACATCTTTTCATAGTTCAGGCAGCAGCATGAACTGTTGCAGAGTTCAATCTCATACCCTCTGCCCAGGGGAGAAGCGTGTGCATTGGACTGTGCTGTGTGCTGGGGAGGAGGGTGGCTGCTGGTGCTGGATGTGCTGGGCGTGATCCTGTTAGAGAGGGAAAGAGCCACGGCATGGGATGTGTTCATGTAGATGGAGGTGCTGTGAACAGTGATGGTGCCCAGACCCTGGGAGAGCCCTGACGTGGGGAATTTCAGGATCTGTCACTGACAGACTTCACCTCCTCCACTGCTGTGCCCTGTGAAGGTGCTGAGGCCATTGATGGCCTGTGAGACAGCTCTTCTGGCTGCAGCTTGGTGCTGCTCACATCACCCAATTGTTCTTGTGGGGAGGCACAGCTCTCTTAGGYCAAGGAATGTCCATTTAGTGTTCTTAAGAGGTCCAAGTCACAGGCTGTGGACATTCCAGATCTGCATGAAAAGTGGCAGATCCCACCAAAGCCTGCCTTATCTGTGTGCAACCTCTCTCTTCCCAAACCCTCTGTTTTACCTTTTTTCCTCCAAAAAGGGTATAATAAAACAGTTCTGAGGACTCAGACAACTTTGGGTGCAGTAATTTTTTTTTTTTTTTTTTTTTTTTTTTTTTTTTTTTTTTTTTTTTTTTTTTTTTTTTTTTTTTTTTTTTAGTTTTCTGCGTGTAATCAACAGAGAATTCTGCTGTGTAACCATCTCCTATGAAAGAGCAGCTGGGCATTTGGTTGTCATATGGCTGGGTTGTATAATTATAGAACATGTTATGGTTTGATGGATGAAGTCATTAAGAGCATAGTAATTAGTAGCAGACTGCTACTTTGAACTGCTGTGTGGTGTCACATATTCCTTGCAGTGAATTACATCTGTGCACACACACAGAATACAGCTTTCTAACCATCTGATGCCTCTGGCTTACATATTGTTACTCTGTATCCAGACAGAACATTTTTCATTCCGTTTTACAAATACTCACGCAGCAAACCAGACAGCAGTCTGTAGCTTCCTAACTCCTAAAAATGGCACCTTTTTTTATTTTTTATTTTTTTCAGGAAAACTCCTAAAGGAGAATTTAGAGGTTTGATGTGGCATCTGTCACGGGCTTTGCACAAGAAAAAAAGCCTTGCAGTGGAAAGGTGAAACTTTCTGCTGCCATGTGTAGGACCTTGAGCCAGAAGTAATCCTGGTGTTCGGCCTTTTGACTTGGCAGGGTGTACTTGCAGTCTCTGAGGAGCTGTGAGTGGTGTGCAGCCTTTTACCCTTGAGCTGAGCGTCACACTGGGATTTCAGGGATGATCTTAATGAAAATCCCAAATGGATGACAAAGGTTTTCACTAGGAGAGCAGGATGCTTGCAGGAGTACAGAGAGGATGGGAAGAGCAGCCCTGCAACAGGAAGAAGTCTGATGGCTCGTCATGGGAGTTTCTCACTGGTGGCCACCTCTTCATTGTGTGAGGCACTTCACTGCAGCCTTCCCACTCAGCATCCACTTTCTGCCCATTTTCCTCTCTAAGCCCCTACAGCTGACCTGGGATGATCTCTCTGGTGAGAAGATATGTTTCCCTCCTCTCATCTGCCCCACCACCAATGACTTTAAACAAGGTTGCTCTGGCCAGACCAACTCAAGCATTTCACTGTATTACACAGGGCAGACATGTCCTTGCATGGGACTGCATCCTATTCCCCTCCAGAGGACCTCACTAGGTGTGAAAAGTCAAAATGTGACTATTTTCAGCTGCAAATGATAGCTCTGGTTTGTGGCGTAGCATGTTGGTGCCTCCTGGGAATTATGGTGTGGCTAAAGACATGCTGCTAAAGCTATGATGTCTCACTTTTCCATTAGGGTCAGACAACCCTGCCATGCCACAGATCCCAGGGTGCCTTGGTGTCTCCCTACATTAAAAGTCACCTTACACTGGGGAAGAGGTGGCTTGAAATAGGTTAGCCCAGCTCAGAGAGAATAATATTCAAAGTATACTGAATTTGAGCTGGATTTGGACCAAA
This sequence comes from Malurus melanocephalus, assembly GCF_030028575.1. NCBI lineage: Eukaryota > Metazoa > Chordata > Aves > Passeriformes > Maluridae > Malurus > Malurus melanocephalus. The sequence goes on from NW_026623310.1 coordinate 963,909, forward strand.
CCCACTGAAATGCTTTGGGTTTAAGAATTTTTTTTTTAAATGAGAAGTTGAAATTTAGTCTGGGAAACAATTGCTTTTAGAGGAAAAATAGAACTGAACAACCACAACTAAAAATTCCATTTCCTGCTGAAAAACTATCCGTCAGGAATTGCACTTAATCCTGCAAATAAGAAGTCTTCTTTGCYGACAAAAAAGAGGATATATGGAAGAAAAAAATGCTTGCACCAATACACTGGAGAATATTGAGCATATAGTGGTTACACCAATCTCAGATTTCCATTCTCTGACCCATATTTGCAAGGGGCAGAGTTGCTGCCTGCTTTAGAAATTGTTACTATTGCTTGCATCAATTTTGGAGCTCATTTGTGGGGGTGGCAGGAGAAGAAATAACCTTTGCAAAGTGACATTCGTTTTGTCTGTCACCCCTTTTCTCAGTTTGATGAGCTATTCCTTCAGCTTTTTCATTCCTTCTGAATGTGGTATTGCTCTGCAGACTGCACTGAGCTGTGCTATGCATGTAACAGTGCCCTGGAGTTTGATCTGCCCCGTGCTCGTTTTGTCATCATCTCCCAAACTCTCTGGTTGCTAGCTGCCACAGGAAGCTYCAGGAGGGTAAATGTTTTGCTTATACCCGCTGTTCCCATGGACACAAACAGGCACAGGCAAAATGTTTCCCCTTTTCAGGCTTTTCACACTTTGTTGCCAAATGTGCTGTGTTATGAGATGAAGTCTGCCCATCTTGCTATCACCTCCAGCACTGCTGCTGAGTTGGAGAAGACCCTCTGTGGAGGTACCTGTCTGAGCTGAGTGGTGGATAAATAAGGATTTTTGAAAGGGTCTTTTCAATTCTGATTTAGTTCTGTGGGTTGGGGGATAAGGCAGCACTAGGAGTCTATTCTGAAAAGTGGCTTGGGATGATAAAGAAGTGTCTTTACGTGAGAGACAKGCTTGTTCTAGTGGGAATCCATGCACAGTGTGAGTGCTTTGGGGCAGTGCCCTGCTGTCAAGATGTACGGTTCACCTTGATCAAATGTCAGATCCAAATCTGAGGTCCCTTTGCAGTCAGTGGCTCTTCTGGGCCAGCATCTCTCATCCTGCAGTAGCTTTTTAAGGTGGGATTTTAATGGCATCTCAGCACCTTGTCTTAAATAAAAAAGTACTTTTTCCTTTGAAGCTGCTGACCTTCCCATTGGCAAGTGACTGCTGTCACCCATCCCTGGAATCCCTATTGCCATCAGCATGGAGGATTGGCATGCTGGAGCTAATTAATTAAGATGCCTGATTTAAAAGAGMGCTAATCCACATTGTTTCATCTGGGTGCAGGTTAAGAAGCGACAACTGAAACCCCTTTCCAAAGCAACTGAGCACATCACCCATTTCAGATGTTCCCTCTAGGATCTGCCGTACTTCCTGCTTTGGTTTTTGTGAGCATTTCCAACCCCCTGATAGGCACTGAGTGATGAACTCCCGGTAGCTGATGGGGCCCTGTAGGCAGTGAGCTGAAGTTCTTCCCTCACCCATGTCCCAGTGGTGTGCACCAGAACAGTGAACTGCTCCAGAGCCCTTGTATTAAAGATTAATTGGAAGAGCAAAGATTTTAATTTGCTTTTTGAGATGGAGTTGTTTCTCACTACATTCTGTCCCAGCCTGTTCATTACATGATACTGAAGGAGAGGAGAGTTTTACAAAATGTTTTCTCTTTGTCTGCCTGGACAGTTACTTTGGAGATTGCTGGAGTGGCCTTATAAAGACTGTGAATGAGTCAGGAGTGTGTGCAGGGTTTTCCTGACCCAGAACCAACACCTTGGTCTGCTCAACACCAGTCCTCAAAGCAGAGCAGTGCTCAGGTGTGAGTGGTGKTTGCTCTCTTCTCCCATACTGTGGCCAGGGAAAGAATGCCATGGCAGGTGTGTCTGTGGATGGGGAAAGCAGGCCTGTGGCTGGCTGGGAAAAGGCAGAGCTACCTCTGGGCTTGCCCTGGCTTCTTTTGTGCTTGCCAGAGGTCTCTGAGCCCACATCTGTTTCCCACACTTGCCCCCAAAGGGACCCTCTTCGCAGAGCTTCTGGCCGTACGCACCTCTCTGCTGAATCTGTTATCAGACACAACTTTATGGTTATGACTTATGCAGCTTGTGGCTTAAACCGTATGGTCATTCTTTTATGTAGTATTTCTGCTTGCTTATTTTTCGTTTTCCCACACCCACTCCATTTATTGTTGGCTGCTTTCCCAGCACCTTTTCTCCAGAGAGGGAGTTACATAAATAGATCTCTGTAGGCTTTTGAAGGCAGATGCTGATGGATAGATCTTCCCAGACAGACTGCAGAGCAGTGTGAAATGCACATCACTTCCATACCTACAGCCACCCCAGTCACAAACCATGGTCCCCTGTGGCTGAGGAGCTTGATCAAGGCGACAGTGCCACCGTGTTGACAGTGCCAACACAGGGCCAGTGACAACTCCRTGTTTCAGCTGCTGCATCTTATTAAATGGTGTCCTACTTTGGGTGATTAGTCTGTCTGCAATCACTGGGAATGAAAGTAGGGCTCAGGGGGAATTAAAAATAATTGAGGAAATTAAAATCAGCATAATGTTTGCATTTTCCTCTTCATATGCCTTTTATAATGATTTAATATTTATGTACCCACTATCTGGAAAAATGTGGTTGATTTATTTTCTTCACTTAATTTGCTACTGAAACATTTAATTACATTTAAGACTAAACACACAAATATATTTGCTTTGTATGGTTCATTAAAACTTAGTAGTTGCGCTGCAGCAGTCCTGTCTCGATTCCTCACACACCCCAGACTCCCCTTGGTTTTAACACAGCCTGTGGTAGGAATGGTTACTGTGCCACCTCTGTAGGGTTAGCAGCTTGGTTTTAGTAAAAAAAAAAAAMCTGAAATCAAGGTAAGGGTCCCTCTAGAGGAAAACAAGGAAAAGAGWATCACTCTGCAACTGAATTCTTGGGGAAATAGAGATACTATCTGGAAAGAGGGAGGGCGATGATAACAATTTGAGGTTTGGAGGTAATTTATGTGGTCTGCTGGGGCAGGTAGCAGGAGGAAGTACCCTGAAGATGGACTGTTGTCCTAGCAGTTGGAGTGCTGAGCCATGGATGCCATGTCTCTGCCCACAGAGGGCCACATGACCCAGGGGGTGGGTTGGGGGACTTGCTGCCACCGCGTAGTTCTGCATCACAAAGGGAGGATCTTGTGCTGGGCAGTGTTAGAGGAGGGTACAGCAGGAAACCTATTTATTGAGCTTGGGACAGGTGTAAATAGGCAAGATAAACTGGCTTTGGATCTCACAGCCTGAAGGTCCGTCATGCAGCCTCTGCCATCTCCAGCTATTCCATCCAGTCCTCAGTAGAACAGCCCTGCACCGACATCCCCTGGGTGCACACAAAAACCAACCAACACTGAGCTGCTCTGCTTCCCTGCTTGTTGCCAAGCCTGTATGAGTACAGCCATGGGCAGTTAATAGGGCAGGAGGTGGCCTTTAATCAAGGCCTTATTGTGAATGTTTCCAAACTGGAAGAAGTCTGTGTCTGGCCTGAACTTTCCAGCTCATGCTGCTTCCTGCAAAAACAGGGCATTGGCTTCCCCAGAGCTACTGTAAAGACTGCACTTGCACGGTGTGGGGGAAAGAGCCATGAGCACCTGAGTCCAAGACACACCCCAGAGCCCCCAAAAGCCATGGGGAACTTGCACAAAAGGGCCAATGTCTCTGAAGAATGGAGCAAGCCACCCCAAGCCCGGCCAAAGCACAGTACCTCCTGGCTGGTTCCCTTCCCTGGAAATACAGGAGCAAATTGTTGGTGTTTTTGTACTGCAGTCAATGGGTCATTAACACCGCTCACAGCAGGAACAGCACTGAGGGTGTGGTGATAGCAGCATGACGCTSATGAGGGAGAAATACTGGCTTTGGACTTCAGCCATGAAATGCCCCAGGGCAGATTGAAGACATGGGGAAAAGAAAAGCCAAACTGCATAAAACATCCATGCTGAGGGACTGGGATATTCCACCTATTTGGGAAGGGAGCTGCACCAGAGGTGAAGTGGCTCTCCATGCTTCAGAGTAGATGCCTAAGTGCCCAAGAAGCCCGCCTGGCCATGCATCCTTCCTGCCTGTCCGCATGGCGCAGCTGGGTGACGTGCCACATTCATTAGCTTTTGGCCAAGGGAATGGCTCCATGTGCAAAGAGCAGAGTGCCCCAGGGAACCCACTGCATAAACCACTGTCTGGGAGATAAGACTGGACCTCAAAGAAGAAATTGATGGCCTCAGACCGTATTATGTCTACATGTCTGAGAGGAGACGAGTGTCAAGACCAGGAAAAGCTGCACGCAGGAGGTTTTCATCAGGCAGAGAATTCCGTGGGCAGATAGAGCAAGTTGGCTAGCGAGATAAAGGCACAAGAACATGAGGAGCTGGAGAAACACAGGAAGGGAGGATGGGCAGTGTGAAGCAGGATCAGGGTGCAGAGACAGGGGATTTCTGGCTCTGTGTTGCTAGACATCCCAAGAGAAAACACCCAGAGACCACTCACTTTGTGGAAAAGAGAGTGGGTTAGGTGCTGGCATGCCACACACAAAAACATATTGCTTCCCAGAAAAATGTTATCTCCAAGGGATTGTCTAGAACTTTAATGGGGCCACTCCTGTACACATATATTTAAAAAAAAMCCTAAAATTACCCCAACTGGTCATGGACTCCTTGAGGTCTATTCCCCTTGCATGTGGAAGAGGTAGACTTTTGATGTRGCAAAGGGAAAGCTTGTGTACAACTGGCCTGTAAGTAGTTAATGTTCAAGAAAATTTTGTTGCAACTTACTAAATTCTCTCTCTTTATGATTCACCCTTCCAACACTTTCTGTGTGTAAAAATTGCTCTGCTTAATCCATTGTGGGATCACATCTTCTATTTCTCAAGACCACTCTCTATTGCGCTTGGCTATAAAAACACTCATCCCTCTCCACACCTCGCTTCCCACAAACACTTTTTAAAACCAGTGGTCCATAAAACAGACTAAAATTGTAAAAGAAGACTTCAGAGGTTTTTTAAAATTTAATCTTTTGCCTTCTTTAACCCATCTACTGTATCACAATGAATTGGCTTTTTCCTGGCAGAACTGCGCCACTTTTAGGAGGTGACCTCAGTGACAGCTGTTTAAAGCACGATTCTGTAAACGCTGATGCAGCAGTGTTTCATCAACATGTTTGAATCTGCTTCAGCCTCTTATTTTCTTTGGCTATATAGGACCAGGGTTTTAAAAATCAAGTAGTAACATGAAGAGGCTCCAAAGACAGTCATGGAGGAGGTCTGCTAGCTGAGAAGGTGTTGTGATGCCAACAAGATTCTCACTTCAGTCTGTTACTTCTTGACCTGCTCAGTTCTCTAGCTAGAGATAAACGTTGTTTCAACCCCCCTCAAGCAGCACACTCACGGTAGGTGGGAGGGAAACCTGGACCTGGGTTAGAGAAAGGTAAAAGTGTAGGTGGAAAGAAAAATATTTCTATCATATTCAGACAGATATTTTGCTTTCCTGCTGTCTGTCTTTTTCTTTTGAGGTCTTGCCACTCTAAGTCATCAAGAAGCTCTTTTCTGGACTTGAATTTTGTCACTGAGCAGTGTGATGAGGAGGARAGGAAATGTCTTCTTTCCCCCCTGCCATAACTCACCTGATGTTCACAGAGGAGCAAACCAAGGAAAGAGCTCAGTTTTCACTGAGCTGGATWTAACTCCACGTCAGTGGAAAGAACTGTGCTATCTTATAGCAGGAGACGAACCCCTGGGAGCCCTCACACTAACAGGGACCTGGAAGGAAAGCTTGAGTCACTCAGTCCTGTCTCCTTCTGCTGTCGTCACCACATCACACGGACCTTTCACACACCGATCACGTTCCATCGTAAAAGCAGATAGTGGTTTTGCCCCTGCTACTTGTATTATGGAGCTGTTAGAAAGCTCGGTTCTGACAGTGGGGAGAATACAAATTCGACTGCGCAAACACTGGAGAGGGTTTTTTAAAGGAAAATTCTCACATGCCATAACTGGATGGCTGCAGCCACAGGATTTATGGCCTCTCTGACAGCATGGTGCACATRAGCAGGGTAGGTGATGTATGCACACCATAACATCCAAGGCAATCTGGAAAGCAGGATTAAATTACACTTTATGGATGGCATGGATAAAACTGTGCCCCTCAAACTACTTTCAGGCTTGAAGATGTGGAATCTGAGTTAAGTTACTGAGGCATGACTAAGTTTTGGTCATGCTAGAAATGTTCCACTGTTTGGTAACCACATCAGAGAAAAATCAAGCTCTGAAGGCCCTGGCGGGTTGGATCCCAAATGTGGAGGCAACCACTTAACAGAGCTTGAATGCAGTCAGTTAGATGTTTTACAATGCTATTCCAATCTTTAGTGTGAACAAGACTTTAATTGCAACACTCTGATTCCAGACATATTTTGTTCTTCCTGAAGGGTCTCTTTTTAGAGACTTGAAAGTGAACTGCTTTGTTTTGCTCTACAGAGGTGTTTGCAGTGTGGCAGGTACAACCTATGTGATGTCTATTTTTTTCTCTCTTTATTCTAATGTTAAATAAGTGCAATTAAATCTAATTAAATGATCACTTTTAAGGTATGTTCAGTTGATGACAATTGCTGAAGGAAATTTTGCAAAACAGAGAAGAGCATAGAGCTGAATACAAGAAATAAAGTGCTTCCCCAAAAAAGCCTGGGAAGATGAATTGCCAGGATGGTTCCCCCAGTACAAAYGATACATTGACACTATTAAAGGGAGTTGGTGCAGTATATCACACACCAAATAGGAACAGCTTATTTAGATACAGATTGCCTTGGAATGGATATTAAAACTTTGTGCCTGAGAGGGAGCAGATAGAGTGAGATAATGGTCAYAACATGATTTCCTACGCTGGCAACAAGTCAACCACAAAAACAAGATTTGTTCTGAGTAACATTCATTATTAGCTTAGCCCAGAAATAATGTGAGAATTCCTCCMCAACCAGAGAATAGGCACAGCGCATCACTAACAGCGATGTCAGCCAAAAACACAAGCAGTTTTACAGCCTGATATTTAGAGCAAATGGGTAACAGACTGAAACTCACAGTATGCTGGTCGAAAAGAGCGAATTATTTACTCCTTAGGTAGTTTTAAAATGTAAGCAGATATGCCACAATGCAAGATGAATTTATGAAGAAAATAGAGCACAGCACATTTAGATCAGAGACTAACTGAACCACTGGTATAAACACTGGTATGGCAGCCACGTACCAGGACTACACCTCAGAACTGAAACTCAAGCACAAATATTCTGTTTAAAACTCTCAGTGTGCTCATTCTTTCTTGTCTTCCTTTCTGCCTGAACATGTAGCTGTTGTCACCCTCCTTCTTGCTCTTCTTGCTCTGTCCAAGAGCCAAGGCTGGTGCCATGTTTCTCCCAGGAACAGGTATCCTATGTATAAACTGAGCTGATGTGTAGCTTTATTTCCCACTGCATGGTGATATTTGGACATTCAGCACTCTAGACAAGGGCTGTCAGTGGCTCGTGTCCTCTGGGAGAGAGTCTTGGCAGTTCATCTCCTTGGAGCTGGAGATCTGCCTTAGGACAGCAAGAGCCCCTTCTACCCCTTACCCTTCAGAGCACCATGTTTTGTTGAACTCATGGTCTTTTTTACTTTTCCTTTCTTTTACAGGCTCAGAGGTGCACGAGTGCATAGACACAACCTACTGTAAGCAGCACCCTTTTCATTCCCTTCAAATTCCTGCATTTTGACCTGCGGGAGATGGTGCTGCTAGTGCTGTTTGCTTGCTTGGTGCATTAGGACAGGACCAGGGGGACCTTGGGAAAAAGGGGAGTGAAAATTTGGCTTCCTAGAGGCATCAAAAGTAGCACCACAGGCTGGCACCCAGGCAGTACAGGAAGGTGGGTGTTCCAGCTTGCACACTACCAGTGGAGAAGTCTGTTGGTTTGCCTGGTGCAATGAGCTGCTTACAAGGAGTTATTTTTGGCTTTTGCTGCAGCAGGGCATCAAGGTCAGCAGTTCCTTTGCTTTCCAGGAGAGGGTAGAGGCCCATGTGTGCTCACACCCACCAATTCACCTCATGAAACAGTAAAATATGCATTTTTCTTTCCTTCTTTTTTTTTTCCCAAACAGTTGTCCTGGCTCTCACTCCTTCCTGTCTCATTCCTGCTTTGCTCTACACATCTCCTCCAAAACGCCTTCATCTTAAATTATCTCTAATCATTGGAAAAGGCCCCTGTAATGTATTGGRTTACTATCTCCCCCAGGCTTCTTCAGGTCTTTGACACTGGATGTGGTGGCCATGGTGTCTGTTCTCTTTAGCTGCAGGGAGGTGCCAGTCAGATTTTTCTCTTGCTAAGAAAGGCAGGACCATATGGTGTAGATACAGGATGATGGACTTTATTTTCTCAGAGCATGAACAATCTATACATGGCAGAGAGCAGGCTAWTTAACAGAATATTATTTTATGTCTGTCTTCAAACATAAGAAGAATCTTAAAAATGAAAAAAGAAATTATTTACTGTGGGAGGTAGCAGGAATGAGTGGCCACTTTCTGGTGCTGAGTAATATATGGACAAAAGATTCTCAAATCGGATGGGTTGGTGATTTAAGAACTTACCCACACCCAAGAGCTCATCATGACACACTCTTTGAATAAAATAAATATTCATGCATTCTGGAAGCCAAGCCTTTTAAGAGGCTTCACATTTGGACATGAAAAATGAGTTGCTCAGAAATAGTGCTTGCCACAGACTGTGTTAGCTACCATCCTCTTGGCCTCCAGTTCTGTGGGATTTCTATTTTGGAAAATCACTGATTTACATATATGTGTTTTTTATTTGCTAATTGGCAAGCAATTGCCACAGCTATCTCCTTATGAAATTCATTGGTATGTTTTCTGGATAGGAATTGACACTTCCCTGTGTTACTGAACTGATCTCTTAGTCTTAGGTCCAGACCTCCTGTGAAGTCTCTGTGTAAGTGAATGAAAAGAGAATATCGCGAACACAAGTGTCATTGTATTTCCTGAAGCTTCAGTGTGGTTATGGAGTCGAACCCTGCAGCTTTATCCCTTCTGCCTTTCCATTGTACCTATTAGTTTTTGTAAGATCACCCAAAATGAGACCACTGATATGATTGCATCAACTTGCTTCAGGAACTTTTGTTCACTGCACTTATCTTCCAGCAAATCTCATTCACCCATCTTTTCCAAGCTTTGAAAACCAGCCTGGTACAGGAACCAGGTTTATATTATGTTATTTTTTCTGCCTCCTAATGCACTAAAGACCAGCCTCAGAGCTGCATTGACACATTTCTGCTACCAGGATTTCCCTGCTTTCCTTCCTTATGTGGCATGTCTTGGTGTCTTAGGCACGCCCCAGCCTGCAATGCGGTACCCTGGGCTTAGCACCTGTAATGTTGTCTTCGTTTRTCGTACCTTCTTCTTTCCCATTATATTGTTCCCCCATTTTTTCACCTCTTTCATTTTATTTTGTTAATAGACACAGGATGAAGCAGAGGGAGAAGGGTCACTCTATTGAAAACATGAATGAGCCGAGTACCAACACTGCCCTCTCCTCGTGGCACCAAGCGTGTGACTTGTCASCTGGTATTTACACTTAGCATTGTGGCATCAGTGAGTTAATCAGCCTGAATCAATTGGTGCTCTTACTTCCAGTTCTGAAAATGGCTATCAGGATGAATATTGTGGGAGAGTGTGATTGCAAGAACAAAATGATCTCCTGTATTGCTGAACCAGTAAGTGAATGGTGGATGGTGCTTTGCATCTGTTGTCTTGCAGGTTCAGAGCAGGTGCACGTCTGCTTCTTGCTCTGCTTGTCCAGGTCAAAAAATCTCCTTGCCAACAGTTATTGACCTTCAATATCTCTGCATTTGAAAATGAGGTTTCATTTTACTTTCATAAATTATAATCATTCCTCCAAGAGTTCCGTTTTTTGTTTGTAAACTAGCTGTAATTGCTGCTAAAGGTCACACATGGGTATTTTTCATGTACGTAAGTACACTTGGCTGCATGTAAAGAGTCCAGTCACTTTGGATGGGGTTTAGTGGGAGATTATCTCTTTTATTGTGGTTTCCTCTAATGTACAATTATGCACACATTGTGTTGATGTGTGCAGTATGTTTAAGGTGGTATGGAACAACAAACACGATCTTTTAGGAAGTCAGTGCAGGGCAGAGCAACAGGGAGATGTGGCCAAATGCCCATTGCACACACAGCAATGTATGACGTAATTTTTTTTTGTGTAATGGGCCTGTTCATTATATTTACCAAAAATATGGAGTGTTGAGAGACAAAATAGGTGCTGTGTGTCACCTTCTTTGTGATAGCTTGATGTGCCCAGGTGCTGGGCTGGAAGCACTGGCAAATCCAGGGCTAAAACTCATTCTGTCAGGAGATCGTTTGAGCTTTTCAATTTTCTCTGCCAAAGTTTGTTAAACTATTTTGTYTATTAACTCTTCTGCAATCCCTTCCTTATCTGTGCCTGAAATTTTTATGTTAAACCACTAAATACATTTTACAACCAGAGATTAGAATGTCAGAGAGGATGGATTTGTGAGTTTAAGCACTGACCCTTGAAAGATGAGACATGGAACATACTTGCTTCCTTTGAGATTGTACCCTCTTCCTACAAGAGCCGGTGGGGGCAGGGCTGAGCCTGTGCTGAGAAATGTCATATCCCTGTAAGCAGAGGTACCACTGGCTGTGGGCACAGACAGTACACCTYTAGCAGTGAAGAAAGGGTTTTTATGAAGGACTAAATGCAAGTGAAATGTTTATGCGCTGCCTGTGAATTCCGTGTATTTAAGGTCATTGTTTAAGGGTCTGCAGCAAGACTGGGAGCATAAKCTGAAAGAAAACTGACATGCTTGCAAGCACAATTTCAAGCTGAAAGAGGGAGTTACTAAGTCATATTCAGAAAAGATAGCTTCTTGGGAAAAAAATAACAAGCAGTGGATGCAGATGAAGAATGAAGAAGTTAAGAGCAAGCATGGACTATAGATAAAATTTCAGCAATTGCCATTAGTCACTTAGAGCTAWAGTAGAAAAGTGGAGGCATCTTGTGGGAAGAAGGCTGCACCTTCTGCATAGGCTAGGTGGTTTAATTCACTTAAAATCTACTAAAAATTAGCAATTCCTGCTRAAAATAGTGATTCCAGTAACTGGCAAGCATTATGTCATAGCATTTTCCTAGCTTTTGAATAGCAATCAAGGTAATTTTAATCTTAAATGTTTACTCCTACTTCACTCCTTACTAAATGCAGCAGCCTCTGGCACCACCTCTTCCTTGCTCCCTAGAAGAGGGAAAGGGAGAAATGGAGGAAGATTTAAGTGTTGCAAGCAATGATTCATTCTCAGGCTGCACAGCCCACCAAATGCTCTCCAGAGTGGCACTGCTGCTTGGCCTGGAAACAGTTTTCCTCCCTCCCTGCTCTCTTAACTAGAAGGAAGGAAACTGATACTCATGGCAGACAACCAGGATGGCTAGAATGAATATTGGAGGAGTTCAGGAAACTAAACATGGGATCCAGGATCTGAAAAACATGCCAGAAAAAAAAAAAAAAAAAAAAAAAAAACCACCCCCCCCCCAAAAAAAAAAAGAAAAAGAAGGATAAAAAACCCAGAAATAACAAGGAGAAGGAAATAAAAAATAACCAAAAAGAGATTCCATTACCAAAAATCAATCCCTGGGATGAAGTACTCACAAAAGACCTAATTTTTTCTTCCCCATGCAGAGGCTGATTCTGTTCTGGACTGACCGAGGCTRAATAGCCATTCTTCTGAAAGAAGTCAACAGAAGTGTCTTGAAATGTTTTTCTGCATGAAGATTTTCAGTTCTCAGGGAAGTGCAGGAACATGATTAAATCCTGGGTTAGGACAATCTGACCAGGGAAAAAGTGGTTAAATTTTCTCCTCGATTCCAGAAGTCAGGGAAACATGTCATCCTAACCCCACTTCAAACTCAGCAAGAACTGATTTCAGACCGTTCTTGGACCATATTTGCAATTACACCCTGCTAATTTATGTAATTTTTTTAAGTCCTAGGGCTAAATGGTGCAGCTGAGAGTTCTCAGTGGGATGTCAAGTACTGGCTGTTTCACCAAGGTGCTGCTGAGAAGTTACGCCCTTTGAATGTTCTCCTGGATGCATGAGTAGACACTGGGGCTATAATTTTTAGAGTCTCCTCAAGTGCCAAGGCAAGGCCCTGTTTTGACTCTAATACAGAAATTATGCTGGGGAAATCTGRGATAATTGTAATTCTGTTATATTTTGATTTTATTGATCAGTTGACTCACTAGAAAAATGCAAACTTTGCATCTCCTTTTTCTTCTGTTCTGACCTTCCTTGACATTTTTCAATGATGGTAAAGTAATTGATTTGAGGAACCCAGTTCAGGCAGRCTAGGGAGCTGCAGCCCTCACTTCTCTGGGACTTAACGACCTGTTCTTTTTGGGTGTCTAAATTTTATTTTTCATATCTTGTTTATATCCATTTAAAATCTGAGCTYTTATGTACTGCTTCCTACTTCTGGTTATGGCAGAAAAGTTTTGGCATTGTTATTGCATGCCCAARTAAATGAGACTTGCCTCAGCCTGTCATGGAGATGTTTGGTTTTAATCCATTGGTGGCTTTGTTGATTAAGATAAAGGCCTTGATTAGGCACTGGTAAAGATCTGAGACCTGTGGAGGCTCTGGAGCTTCAGGGCAAACCACTCTCAAAGCCTGAGTCACTTGGGAATCTGACTACTTTTTTTGCATGCTACATAAGCTATTACAGCTGGGAGACAACTGTTGCCATATTGATTAAATGCTGGGCCTTTATGAATAATGGTTCCTCCTACTTCAGTATGATTTGAATTCCACTTCTCAGCTCTGAGCTGATTTTCCTGTAGCTCAGYTCTTCAGGGGAAGAGCACAGGTAATGCCTAAGAGGAGCTCAGTTTGATCTTAAGTCAGGACATTTTCAGTTTCACACAGTTAATACTTGCAAGGGTTACATAGGAGGCTGAATTATTCTTACATAGTAAARTACAACTCCTACATCTGTCACCTTCTGCAGTCTCTGTGGCAGTCATCTTGCTGAAGAGATAGAAGCTGATGGAGTCAAATGCACAGAGGCCATGGTGCATTAAAAGCAGATTAAAAGGTCTTTGTAACTCTTGCAAAATCAACCACTGCTCCTAATGCTGGTCACAGTGCTTGTTGACCCTCCTTGGGTCAGATGATTGCTCTTCTCTTTGGCCGCCTTCCTCAAGGAACAGCTGCTTTTGTGTGGGAGCTGTTTCACCCCCAGAGGTGCACTCTGTCTCTTCTGCAATGCATCTCCAGTTTGCCTTTGCTGGGGCCAGCATTACACAGCACAGATTATATTATGGCATCTTTCCACTGCCTTCATTTGCATTTTTGAGTGCTTAATGTTTTGGACTTCTGRTTACCAAGCTATGCGTGCAGGCAAAAATGGTGCAAGTCATTARTGAACTTGAGTGACGAGTTTGGTCTTGTTAATTTGATATTGCACAGAAAACCTGCTGCATCAACAGGGATGGGTATAAATTTTTAAAGCAGAGCTCAACAGCCTGAGTTTGTGAGACCACCTTTTTTTCCTCTTGCCTCCAGAAGCTGCAAAGGGTTTAACCCAGATTCCATAGGAAGACCTGACTAGCCACCAAAGCTGTGCTCCAGCCTGTTTCCTATTTTGTTGGCCACAGCATAACCTTATTAATAAAATACAGAAATAGGTGTAGAAAGACAGAGCTACATCTTCAGGTGCTCGCTGACAGCCTGTCCCTGCAGAGGTGGGATATGCAGTGTGTGTGTGATGTGCACAGCTGACATAATGAACTCTATTTTAGTGCAAACAGAATTAGTTCCAGTAAGAATTCAGTAAAAATAAGRCAAGTACTCAGAGATTCAGACAGAATTCTGGAAATATTCCATGCCCTTAGCAGTCTCAATGCAAGAGATTGACTGATGTGATTCTTGCATTTTCCTTTGATTGTTGGGTGCTTTCAGACAGCCTCTAATGCAAAGAGGGTTCCGGTTGCTCCAGGAGAATTGCTGCTCATGCTGAGCAAATTTTTTCAGGTTAACTCCTGTCTTGCAAGCCCATTATGGAATGGGCCTTGCTAAAGAAATTCCTTCTTGCTTATTAAAACAAGTCCTCAATCAAAACCTCCATACCCATATTAATTTTTCCTATTTCACTTTACAGCATTATAATATGTTAAAGCCAACTTTTGCTTCTCACCTGAGCAGTTTAGATCCAGAATCAGTTTAAGAGCAAAAGTGGAATCATAGAATGGTTTAGGTTGGAAGGGACCTTTAATTTTATCTAATTCCAACCCCCACTGCCATGGGCAGGGACACCTTCCACTTGTCCAGGATGTTCAAACTCCCATCCAGTCTGGCCTTGAACACTGCCAGGGATGGGGCATCCACAGCTTCTCTGGACAGACTGTGCCAGTGCCTCACCACCCTCACAGTAAAGAATTTCTTCCTGATACCTGATCTAAACCAACCCTCTTTCAATCTGAAGCCATTTCCCCTTGCCCTGTCATACCCTACAACAGATACTCACATGGTTGCATTTCACAGTGGTAGTCCCCCTTAATTATTGCATTTGAATACAGCAAGCAGGACACACACAAATGTGAATATGCCCWCTCCATTGCATCTTTATGTATATAAGAGGGCTATATTAAATACCAAGAAAGCACATAATCAAATGTTAATTTRATTGTTACCAGTGAGAATCAAAGTGTGTTGAAGTATGGAGATATAAACCAAAATAATGGTAAGAAAAGACAGCATTCAATACAACAAGAGCTCTCAGAGAACATATTTTATTGTACAGAGGATGCAGAAATAGGGGACACAGAATCACTACCTATGTAACTTCTGGAGATAAATTATCAGTAAGTATTATTTTAAGCAACACCACAGTTAACATGGAACAATTTCACATTTGTAGATAATTTGCAACTGAGAAACATTCTGTCAACATTTCCTCATAKGTATGGTTTGATTTGACTTAGTGAATCCCATCAGACCTGAAATGTCTCTGAGGTTTTAATGGTTTTCCATATGGAAAGGGCACACTTGGTAGTGAATGTGTTTATTTTTTTTTTCAGTATGCCCAAATGAAGCAACTTGTGATTATGTGTAAATGTATACAATTGCTTTAAGGCAAGAATGCAGGTCTGGAARGAAAACAAAGTCCAGTGGTGCCTTGCTTCTTCAACAGATGGATTTTTAGTCTCCCTTAAAGCACACAGCATATATGAGAACAAAATATTAGAATCTTATTTTTCTTGGCTGTGAACAAATTCATCTTCGGATACATGGTTTAAATACGACYTGATGTAATTCCCATTCTCCTACTACTAACTGCTATCTGCTGAGCCAATTTCAACTTCAGSTCTGTTTCTTTTGAGTAAAGATTGCAGACAGATTCTCATCTTCATTTGTTCTGACCAATTCAGGATGCAAAGCACTCCTGAACACAAAATAGAGAGTGTTTTTCATTTTTGCAGTGTGTGACTCAGTTTCAGCATATGAAACTAATCTTTGCTAATGCATTGTGTTAGAACTGACTCATCCATATCAAAGGTGCAAAGTCCTTGAGTGCTTTACCAATTGTTTTAAATTTTGGAAAAAGTAAATTATATGTTCTTAGGTTTAACTTAAATTTGTAATTGATTTTTTTTTGTCTCATTAATAATCATATACACAGATAACTGAACCTYGCAACTTAGATGTAAATAAGTAATGGGAAAAAAATATAGCAGCTTTCAAAGTTCAGTGGCCATGGAAGTCCTTAAGGTTTTTTTTTGTTATTCACAATTTAAAGCTGTGGGTAATAATCAAACATTCAACAATTACAMAGTATTAAGGGACAGATTTTTCTTGAGGACTCAGAATCCACATCCAGTTACAGGTTTTCAGAATTACCCAGCTCCTGCCAAAGTGAGTAGGCCAATATACATACTGATTTGTCAATTCCTCTTTGTAACTGGMTACTCCCTTTCATCTATCTATACCTAGACAGAAAGCTCTGGAAAACCTGCCCATCCTTTGTTAAGAGAAGATGAAATGAAGRCCAAAATCCAGGACAAACTTCATATTAGTGACTCATCTATGCATGATCTCACAAAGGAGTTCCCATTTCCAGGTYCGAGAGATATTGAAGCAGAGATACAAATCCCTGAGATTTCCAATAGGCTTTCTCCTTTTGGTAYGATAACCTACGTGAAATAACACACATAAACCAACGTTTTTCCCTCTGAAGGGAATGTGTGGCTGGAGTGTGGTCCCTTCAGTAGAATGCTACTTGGCATTCTGGAGACCAGCCCTCTCCCCTTGGCAACTGCAAAAGTGACAACTCAGTTGTTCCAACTCTCTTGAAGATATATAGTGAATTTGTGTTTCAGAAACAAGCTGATGACTTTTGAACTGGCATGGAAGGCAGAACTTTTCTTATAGGATTGTTAAGATAAAAAACAGCTTTGAATGTATACTGCTGCTGTGCTAAGAATCAAATGGTAACAAAACTACTTATCTGCTCAGCTACCTGAATTTTAGTGGTGGCCAAGGGTAGGGAGCTCTTACACAGCCAGTTGGTTGTTTCCTGCCATCCTTATTTTGTGGCAGTCGAAGTTCAYTCGGCTTTGCTGCTACTTTGTTATCTAAGGAATTCATATACTACTTAATCTCCATAAAAACCCAAACCAAGGCTTTACCGTGTGAGCTCTGCAGGGAGCATCAGCATTCCAGATCTGGTGCCGTAAGGCCTGTGAGCAGACTCTGGGATGCACAGAAAACTGTATTTTTTGGCAAGCAGTATCATAAATGAAGGGAAAGTCTTCCTGAAACAATTTGAAGTTTTTCTTGGGTAGTTTGGATTTTCTAAATTTAAGATATTAGGTGAGAGACCTTTATTTGGTGCAATGACAGCCCTAAAAGGAAGAATACTTGTTGTGGCTTCCATCTGACTTGCCACGTATGCCAAATGATAAGCCTTTGGCATGAGTCTCAAGGAGTAGTTGTGTTCTTGGGATATAAAGCTGTTTTTAGATAAAAAGCTGAACAGAAGAATGAATAGGGAAAAAGAGGGTTTTTTTTTGGTATGTGAGCCAGATTGTATACAAATACCCCCTGAAACTGATATTCAGAAGCCTTCATTTTGTTTTTTTTTTCTAAATGATGAGAGCAAAAAAATATGATACACACTGGAATGTTTATTTTAAAATAGATAACRGCTCTGAAAACCCCTTGCCTAGTTCAGTATACTGGAACATCCCTGCAGCTTAACCTCCTGTCAGTGTGAGCCAGAGCAGGGTGAGGAATGCTTCTTGCTTTTCCCAGGCGAACCACTCTGAGGAAATTCAGAGCACACAGTTTGTTCAAACCCCTTTTTTCCTCTTTAGACTTATTATTTATTTCAGGTTGATGCACAAGCTCAAGGCTGGGCTGGATTCTTTCCTGGACATCTGCCTCAAATGAGTGCTGTGCATCTGACAGATCCCAACAGGTCATGTATCACATGATGTCCTGAGTACCCACAAATYACTTCCAACAACTGGTATTTCCACACTATGGAAAATACAGAGGTTTGGAACGGTGGGTCCCAAAGCAGGGYTGAGCAGGGAAAAGCTGAAGCACAAATGCTGGGCTTTGCCCTGCCTCCCTTRCTTAGGTTTTAATCAGCCAAAACCCCTACTGAGTCAGCAAGATTTTTCACTTCCAAAAGAGCCGTGTGAAAACTGAGGGAGGGCTTCAGGCAGATGCAGTACAATAGTTAAAAAAATAACACAACCAAGTAAAAGAAGGAAGATAAGCAGAGCACTCAGCTTAAGAAAAGCATTTTTTTCTAGACAGCATCCAATGTTCAGCTGCTCCTTGGAAGGAGATTATGGCTAACTTGGTCACTATGACGGGATGTGAGGCATCTAACAAAACTATRATAGAGTTCCTTTTTTATGGTTTGGGGGTGAAGGCGAGTTTGAATTACAGATAAGGGATGGCAGGTGTTAATGCTAGTCTCTCACTTCTTACTTCTGGGTTTAAAGTCCAGGCTATTYGCTTTCTTTTCTCACCAGGACAGTAGTAACTTTTTTTTTTTAAACAAAGCTCTTTTGTTGGTATCCCATGTTTTGCTTGTGCACAATACTGTCAGCATTATCAGGATATGCTTAGATAAAAGATCTGCTAAATAGACTGGCTTGGAGGTTTGAGGAGTTTATCTCAGCAGATAATGCTCCAGTAGATTTTTGTAGTGGCTCTCATTAGTTGACTCTGTCTTATCTAATCAGGCTCTGAACCCAATCAATACAGAAACTTGCCAATCAGTGTGGAAGCATTTCATGTGGTTATATTCCTGAGGCTCCCTGGAAAAAAAGGGAAAGGAACTTAAAAGTACTTCTTGTTTTGTTCTGGTTAAAACTGTTCTGAACAAATGGTTACTGGATGAGATGCTGGGCACTGATCCTTGCTAGTTTTTCTGGCACTGCTTGATGCATTAARCTGTAAACATCTTTTTTTCTCCTGAGGTGGGATTCTTTTCTATTTTTCAGATGATCCTTTAGTACTCTGTGTATTAACTCAGCCTACCTACACATGTCTTGGTGCTAAGGCTCCTGAACTGGTCATATTTAGGGACAGTTAATATCAGCCATGAATGGTGGCCRTAAGAGAATTTGCCTGATACAGGCTTTGGTGAATCATCTGGAGGTATTTARGCATGGAAGAAATGTCCTGGATACAATATTTGCCTTATATTTTTCCAGCCTCTCATAAATGAGATTGAGTCTTTCAAGGATGATTTCTCATGAATGGTCCTGAATGGTGTTGAATGTGGTCCTCTGAGTGAACCTTGATGGGATGAGAGTCAATGAAGACACTGGTGAGAAGTGTTGAGATGGATCCTGAAGTCCCTTGTTGTAATTCAATGTTGTGTATTTATCTTCACTGTTTGCTAGACATGCATTTGGATTTTGGAAATTACAGCATTCTGAACCGAGAAAAACAGATGAAACGCATAGCTGTCACTTTTTGAAGCACACCTGTCTRTTTATAAATGCAAGCAAAGGCCCATCTGCATCTTCTAATGCTGCAGGTGTCCATGGCCATGTTACAATTATGACCTGACATTTTTTCTGTGCAAGCTAAATGAGGAGTGTGAAATGTTCTTGATTTAGTTTCTGTTATCAACCCCGAGAGATATTTCAAGCATTTTCAAGCATGATGAATGAGGAAAAAGCTAAAAGTGGGGTCTGTGAGATTGCTCAACTGTTTCAGTCCCTCAATCTAAAGGGTGGGAGTCTGGCAGCAGGCTGTTAAGGGAAGGTGCAAGCTGWCACCACAATGATGTACATCTGGTCCTGGCTGAGGAGCACAACTGAGGGGTACAACAAACCCCACATCACTTCTTCAAAAGTGGGAGTTGTGGTCAGCATGGTTGGCCCATCCACGGAACTGACGGTTGTCTACAGAGAAAACGTGCAGGTACTGGACATCTCTAAAGCCAGTTTGTCCTATCCCTGGCTGAACTATCCAAATGTAGCCTAGTATCCCTCTGGTGAGGGAGCAGTTTGGTGCATGGTAGAGCACAACGCAGGGGTACATCAGTGTCAGGTTGTGGGGACAGCTGGGGGATTGAGGTTTGGACACCACACCGGCAGCGTGGCAGCAAGCTGCGCATACCCATGGAGCAGTGCTTGGGGAAGAAGGCCCTGAGGGAGAACACTTCTGCAGAAAGTGTAGCTGCAGAATGTGCTAGGGCGAGAAAATTCACATAGGAGGTGCAGCCAGGGGACACTTTCAGACCTCCAAGGCTCCTGCCGAAAGAAAGAACTAAAAATGCTAAAATTTAGAGATGAGACTCAGCAAACAAATGACACCAGCAATACAGGACGTCAATATATCGCCTCTGTTTCTGTTTGCTCTTTTTCTCACATGAATATCAATAGTTGTCATTGACACCAATTCTGGAATAAAATCTGTGCATCCAAGTTGAGGATCTGTCTTGTTTTCTGTCTAAACTTTTAAGTCACAGTTTTGCTGGCTGTGTGCTAGGACCAAAGTTCTAAATATAAACTGTTACTGTATTTGCTTTGCTGTTTTATTGCAGCTGCAAAAGTGAGCCACAATGATTTTTATAGTACATGATAGAATTTGTCAGCTATGGGACAGAATGAACTCACACGATAGCAACTGGCTCAGCCTCAAAGTGATAAACATGTCAAGATAACAGCAATCATTTTCCCTCTAAACATGAGAATACAATGCAATTTAAAGCAGCTTTTTTTTCTTTTTCTGCATTTTAATATTCCTATAATCAATCACCCACCATAACGGTTTTATTATGACTATGGACACAATAGATCAAATTTTTATGGTCTGGTCTTAGTTTTCCATATGTCATCTGCCAGCAGCAGTAATTGCACAGTTTAGGTCATTTGAGTACCTGATTACCCCACAAATCAGGTAACTAGACATCTATGCTGCATTTTGACATAACTGAGAGAATAAACTTGTTCACAAAACTTGGCACATGTAAAGTTGAAAGTCATTCTTCAGGCCAAAAAGAAAATTTTTCTTTGSTTGTTTATTGTTATGATACCCCTAGGGACTATAGGAAGACAGAAAATTCAAAAACATTTGCTGTAAATGTGCAGTTTCTTTCAAGATTCTGGCTAGAGCCTAACCTAAAAGTTAGGGTTTCTTGCAGGCAGCAGGTAAATCCTGTATGGCTTAAATAGTGAACTGAATTTTTCCAAAATCTTTATTCACAACCCTCAAAGAAAATCAGCTGTAATGGAATCAAGCAGAGATCTAGGTTAAGTTTGATTAAAAGTTAAGGAACAGGACAAGGAAGAAGTTATTTATTCATACAATGGAGAAAGCCTATGTGAAGGCACCCATAGGCACTCGTATAGYGTATCATCTTCATAAATGACCTGATAAAAGGGATGGTACAAGTTATCAATATTTATGAGTGATTAAAATTATATAAGATACTAAAATTTAAGGTAGCTGAGAAGACTTGTATGAAGATTTTAAAATGTGGGTGACTGAGTAGTGAAAAAGGCAATGCTTGCAGAAGAGCAGATACACAGGGACCAGTAATTCACTGCAAGGTGAGGCACAAGAGAAAAATAAGATCAGCTATTCACACATGTACAACAAAATGTCTCTATGTAACTTCTGCCAWGCAGGAGAGGGTTAGCATTAGCTCCCTGATTATTAATGGTCAGGAAACACAGGGTGCATTAAGTGTTATTACAAAAAGAATACATAATAGAAGACAATCTGTCATCATCCACCTTTATAACATCTCAGGGCTCCCACATCCTGWGGTGTTGGTGCAGACCTAGTCCACTGGGTGACCAAAATGTGATGGGGAAAGCTGCGGACACTGAYGGTCCATGGCAAGGGAAGTCTCACCCTGTCCTTGCTGGAGTCACAGTGGGGTCCTTCCCTGGCTGGTCTGAGTTCTTGAAGCTCTTCTYATGCTACAAAGGTAAGCAGAATGTGTTACAGGTACAATGCCTTTTCATGAGTCAGGACCTTTTTGGATGGGACCCAACGCACCGATAGGATCCTGGGAAATTCAGCATCCTAGCAGGTGCCTTTGGTTAGAGCTGTCCTCATCTCATGGCAGCCCCTCATTCCCCATGTCTCCCTGACATGAGCTCCTGGAGGCTTCACCATTCCGAGCTGGAGCTGGTCTCCCTCCCTGCTGTTGCTGCCCCATCCTCTTCCAGGCTGGAGATATTGTAGGGGAGGCAGACACTGCCCACAGCATTGAGGACATTCACCCTTTCCTGGGAGGATGACACCTGGGAAGAGAGGGGAGACAGTGGAAGGAAAGGAGATTGCTGTCCTTGTTCTGGGTGCAGGTATGGCTCTTGGCATCCCGKGCTGCCATGCTTTGTCTGCCTCTGCGTGCTGGTGGAGTGTTCAAAGAATGCTAGTAGGGAACACTGCAGGCACACACTTGAGTGAAAACTGGAGGAGCTAGCCAATTGCTTTTTTCTGTTTGATATGCTATCCTAAAGCATTTCTGCAAAATTATCACAAACATAACCCAGCCAAGGCACAGAACTTTCTGCCTGTCCTTTGCCATGATAATGAAAACGCTGCTGATACTTTCAATTAAAAAAAAAAACAAAAAACCAAAACCAAAAAAAACCCCAGGTAGGTAAGATTTTGTGAGACTGTTTTAAAATTTTCCTTCATGTCCAACAATATGAAGGTGACTCAGCTACTAAATAGGCATCTAAATAAAGAGGCYTCTCTTGTGCTTTATGTTCACAAAACTCTCATTCTAGTGTGCAAAGAAACASTCTCCAGCTTTTCTACATGTTCTTTCTTTGATCTGTGCTGCTAATGATAAGACGTGTTAGTGTGAATCATAAATGGTGAATTATTTCTGAGACTGATTTTTATTTTAGAAATCCTGCTCATAGTTTTCTATGACACAACTATATAATTAAATCATAGGAGTATGTAGTTCTTTATACAGTCTTATTTCATTTAGTCTTTAAAATACTCCTAGCAGAAGCACAACAATCTTGAGACATTTTCATTTTAACAGAATTCAAAGAGCCTAATTACTATTGCAATATGAAAGAGAGTTTTAAATTTACTGTGTTTAACATGAATGCAGGCTGTCATGCAGAGATTCCCCAAAGGTATTTCAGTGCATTATCTGAGTGGTAGATGCTTTGAAAAAATGCTTACAAAGTAATTTCCAAATACAGCATATTCAGAAAAGTGCAAGTTGCAGATTACTTTTAACACTGCTGTGCATGTTCTTCTCCTGTGCATGTATAATCCTCACATTACGGGGTCCTAGACCATTCCTGGAGCTTTTCAAAATCACCAAAACACAAATAATTCATGATAATAATACAAAAGAGAAGTCTTATAAGGAGGTGCAAACTCACTGTAAAAAATTGTTACAGTACACAAGGTCCACTCAGTGGCCTCAAAGGTATATGAAAGTTGTTTCAAAATTCAGAAATCTTCTGTGTTAGTCATAGCAATYCATCCTTAGCAGAACAGCTAAATGTTTTTTCATCAGTAAATTGCATTTACATATACCCTCTGTTTGCTTGAAAATAYTTCAGAAATTCACCGTAATTTTCAGTAGAGCAAGCATCTACCAAGTGTTTTCAGTATTGCTTTAGATGCACACACTGTTCATTTTATCCTATGTGGCATTTTGATCTTCTTTATTTGTGTGGTGCAGATGACCATCAATTATTATTTCAGACCTCTGATTGGGCAAATCAAAATTTTAAGTGAAGAAACTGATCTGAGGGGAAGAGCAAAGGAAGGTTACTGGCCAAGTGCTTGTAGGAGCACTAACATAGATAATGACACTGAAGTGAAGGAATTAATTTGTGTGCCTGGTTCTGATGGGGAACTGTGTTTGCTAATGTGTGCAGTGGGGATGTCTGCTCTAGAAATGAAGGCCCTSGACTTTGTATGCCATGTTCCACCAGTTCCAGGGATCAGTTCAGGAAAGCATTGAAGCACATCTTCAACATATGAGCTTGCACATTAACAGCTGCCTTTTCCAAGAAGAATTTTTTCTTAGACCAGAGCTTTAGTATCTTGGAATAGGAGGCAGGGTGGCAATAGCACAGGGAATGATTTTGAAAATRTATTAGATCAATGGATTTGAACAGAGAGAGTTGCCAGCTCCCAGTGGTGTCATATCATATAAAGTATTTTCCTGCAAATGGAGATGGAGCTGTTTCTTCTATTTTCTTTGCAACTTCCATTTTATAACAGAAATAGGATGAAGAACACTATATTTCAAAGAGATCAGTGTTATCCTTGAGTAAATCTGTTTACCCACTGGCCTCATGCCTTTTGGAATAACCATGCACCTACAGAGCCAGATTTAACACTTACAGTGCTGCAAATCAGAAGCAGCTGTATTATAGTAAGATAGCATCACATCAGCATAAAACCAGTGCAAAGGTAAGCAGGCCCAACCTCAAAATATTGGACATGACAACACGTGTTTTACAGGTGGGTGTTTMATCAGATGCTAGTTTTGTGGAATTATCACATTTACTGGTTTCCCAAAGACAAAGGGGGGATCTTCTCCATGCTAAGTTTTCCACTAGCCCTTAGGAGARCAACATTTACCTTTAAATTTTTAGCATACATGTCACCTGTTCCATAATCACCGAATTTTAGAGGTTCTTAGAAAAGGTCACAGATTTGGCTCCCCTCCAGCGAGGAGCATCCGTCTGATCATCTGCTCAGCCTTGATCTCTGACTTCAGATCAGTTTTGCAGTGGTCTTATGTCAGTCACTTAGACTGTGGATGAAGGACTGAATCTCACCCACTCTGAAAACAGTTTAGACTTAAAAGTTTACCATAAGAACTGCGCCAGTTGTGATCTGGCCTGTTCTACTAAAATATTTATACTAGTAAAAGACCAAATGTAAACTCAGGTTACACCAGAAATAAGCTGTGCTTCTGGGAACTCTTGTACTGCAGGTTAATTGTATTCACACAAAGATAAGATTTATATACCAACAGCCAGATGTCTTTCCCATTACTTTAAGTAAGATATTTTTACACTCATTTTAAAGATTTTAGGCTCAGAATTTAGCCTAGACTTCCTATAGCATTTGCTGGCTGTTTCTGTGTCAGCAGGCAGTACAGATTGACAGGAGGTTTGTAAAGCAATGGGGTTGTGGCTGAGGTCATGACATCCACACCAGACACCCTCCAGGAAGGTTTCCTTCATGCTAGCTCTAGTCTGGGCCGTTCACAGCACATCTATTAGCTGATGGAGCAGGTTGGCTCCACAGGCACAATTTCTGCAATGGCTTTGTTTGGAATCCAGTTTGTGTGTGCTCTGAGCCCATTTGTGGATGTGAACCAAGGCACCTAATGTGGAGGCAGCCTGGACATTCACTTCAAAGCATGCTCCCGGTCCAAACTGAAACCCTAAGGGAGATTGATTCAGCTGGGAGAATTAAAAACTCCCTGGGYCCATGGAAATAGAAGAATTACCCTCACAGCCCATTGATGCATGGAGAGGGAATATTGAATTGGAATGAATCCTGGGAAGCAGACACTGAAAAAGGACTGCAAATACAGGTTTCCAAGAGGAGGTGAAGTGCTGAAAGATGTCGGAGGATGACACAATAGACAGGAGTCTACAATGCGGCATGACAATAGCAATAAAGATCAGCATTATTATAGAAAAGCATTGTGCCATGCACAGCCGTTCTCTAGACTCTGCTGAAAGTGCACCTGGAAATTGGGGTTGTTTCCTGGAGCTTAATACTTCCTTCCCCAGACAAGTCCCAGAGATGCAAAGCAATTCCAAACAGTCCAAACTTAAAACACTTCCAGGAAAGGGCTGATTTGCACCGAACAACTTCATCTTGATTTACATGATTGGTGTCTTTATGAATTTTGGGAAAAGTCAGGCAGATTAAATTGGTGCTTATGAAGACATATACTTCTTGTGCCATCTGCTAGTTCTTAATTTCCTCTTCAAGTTTTTTAGCAGTCACATGGATGGTTCTCTTTAATGGATCAGTGGTGATTTTTCTGATTTGAAACTGAATCATTCTCACATTGAAATGGCTGAAGCAGCCAGAGCTCTTCTTTAATTCTGCTACCTTAACAGGCTGTGTGGTGTGACACGGTGCTGAAAATCCACAGAGCTCTCTAAAATTACAAGAGCAGGTTTAGGGATGGGAAAATGACTAAAAATCCCTGAACGGAAAAGCTGCGCTTGCTCTCACATTTCAGCTAATGATGGTCCCTTCCCTTGTCAATGTACATTTTTTTGGGATAAGCTGCAATAATACTTGTACAAAGAGGATGGAGACATGTTTGATATTATCAGTACTTGTGCATCATGCACATGAATCATGAGAGCAGCTGTCGCAGGTAAGGCAGCTAGAAAGTTGGTAGTTCTTCCTTCAAAGTCTCAGATTGTATTTTTACAGTAAAGACCTCTTAAGTGGTTTCTCTCAAGAGATACTGCTCTCCATCCTTGTAGTGACTTAGCTTAAGAAGAAGGAAATAAAGGCAGTCTCGTTCTCTGTGACTCTCACATATTGGCTTCCAGAAAATGGCTTTTTGACTTAATGTTAATTTTTCATGTGATGAGTACACTGAGAAAATGTGGATGCAAAAATAGGAAATGGAACAGAGTCAAGCATGGTCATGCTTACAGAAATGCGGAGGTGCAAGGACTTGAAAAGCTGAGCCAAATCTGAGGATGAAGTGGTGTAAAGTAGTAAAAGTGCTGCTAGGTTTTCTAACTACCGAACTTAGCCATACAATAAGACTCGGTGCTAGAAGTCATTAGTCCTTTGCTCTCCTGTTTTTTTTTCTCCTTGTTTCCACTGCTCCCCGTCTGCCTCTCCTGATGTGCTTCATCCTCCCAGCTGGATAGCAGAAAACCTGCCTCAGCTGCAAGCTGTTGGCTGGCAGCCACATGGTAATTTATGATGGTCCTCATGCCTCTGGAAATAGTCCAGGTGGCATCATCTTCACAGTTGTGAATTCATTTTATGCCTCTACAGGTTGAGGGTTTTCTCATGCCTTAAGGTCCATTCCTCTATGGCTTCTGAGGGCACCTGGTCCAGGCTTGATAGAGTGATTGTAACATATTTCTCTTCAAATTAAATTAAAAATATTTTTGAGGATCCTTTTGAAGAGGGTTAGAAATGCACTTTATTTATATAAAAATACTGGTGCTAGCACTATGGCTTAGCAGATTACATCTGCTTTTAGACCCCTGGTTGAAGACAGTTGGTAGGGGTTTTTAAGAACCTGCAGAGAAAGAGGTGCACTAGGATGTGATCGACTTTAAATTTAGGCCCCTAAAGCAAGGCATTGTTCCCAGGAGGAACTTGTCTCAACCCAGTGACTTTAAGGGGTCCATAAGTAGAATTCAGTGTGACGCACTAACCTTATGATGTGCCTGTGAAATACGCAAACAGGAAGCTGAGCTTGTTCTCAWGTCCAAACTCCCCTGCCAGCCCTGCTGTCAGTGCAGACTCCTGGGTACAGTCCTCAGATGTGGTTTTTGTCCTGGGARCCACATGGAAGAGAGTAAGACAGGCTGGCCTTGGGGCCTGGGGGTCAGGCACATGCATTCATCCACCCCTTGCACACCTCATGTGAAAGTCAGGATCCCACCCACTAGCAGGTGATGTGGTCATGGCCCTTTCCTATGTGCAATGGGGTGTCTCAAAAAAAATTGCATCAGGTTACCGTCCAGCCACCCAGTCCTGACCAGAAGATTTGGCTTCATATGTCTTTACATATCCCTTAAAATATATCGTAACCTGTTGACAATATAATCTGAACCTGAAACTTTGGTTTTGAGTGTCCTACCAAGCATTTCTACATGAGTCACACTGCCCATGTAGTATTTGCTGGAAAGAGGGATTAGGTTCTTTTCCTTCCCCTCTCCTGAAGTGGAAGCAGTTAAAGAAAGCGGACTGAGTGAGCAGGAGCCCGGAGCTTGGTGTAAGGTGCCGTCTGAAAGGAAGCAGATGTCTTTCCATCCGTCCTCAGGTGGTGAGATGTCTGGCACAATTACTGGTGCAACATATGGGAACAGACAGGAATGTTTCAGTTCTGGCTTTGAGTGTTTGGACTAGTTCTCATCTGGGAGGTGCCTTTTGCAAACTATCTCTCCTACTTTTCTTTAACAAAAGGACCGCATTGAATTCTAAAATAAATGTGGAAATCAGAGTCAAATCATTCTTATGTATCTTTTAAGAAGGTATGAAAGGCTTGCTGCTGTAATTTTCTTAAAACAGCAAGGCAACACCTTGACTGGAGATATTAGAAAGTCAAGCATCATCATGGAGTACTCTGTTATTTGGAAAAATTAGGCCAGATTTTACTGTTTAAATAAATCTTTTGAGGGTGGTGGCGTTGGGAAACAACAAATTTCATTTTGCTCTAACACTTGTGTTGAAACATCTGCATCAAACATTCGGTGCATAGTGACATAGCAAAACAAATGTAGAGCAGACATTACAGATGAATGGCTTGTTGACAGATTAGCGGACGAGTTTCCCTTATGTTTTGAAAAACATAGCTCCCTAGACATAATGTACAAAGGGGAAAGCTGGGATTAAAGATCAGATAGCAAACAGAAAGATTTTCTTTTCAGTGTTTACTATTTGAATTCCCTAATATCATGAAAGCTATAAAGAGCATGTAAAGAAAAATATGCTTTGTCCAACACAGTGAAGTGAAACATGGACATTTTTCAGAACTAAAGTTGCAACCACAGCTGAAAGAAATGTTTTGGTCTTCCAATACATATGAAAAAAAAAAAAAAAAAAGCAGATTTAGGTTATTGAAGCTGCTGGCAAAATTTGTGTTGACCTCATCAAATTATTTTGGCTGAAAAAGAGCTGATTCCTTTGAAAAATGCTGAAGGTTGTTTTCTAAATAAAATGCTTTTTTGTTTCCAGAATGGTATTTTGTTTATAAAAGTAACTAACTTCAAGTGCAGGAATTAAATTGCGCTTTAAAATTAATAACTTTTGATTCAAAATAAAATGATTTTGTTCCTGTTCRTTGTTGTTTGTCAAGGGACTGAAGAACAGATTATTTGTACAGATATAGATACACTATGACCTGTGGATCATTTTTAAGTAGCTCTGTTAATCCAGGCATATCTTAATAATATAACTGAAAACTTTCTCCTGAGTCAGAGAGTGGATACATGTGGCTGGGCAAACTCTTCTATCCTTTCCAATTCTCTAAAATCTTACCAGCAAAGTAGGTCTGTCGACTTGCTTAACCCTTTTGGCACTGCCTTCTCAAGCAGAGTCAGTTTTACTTGCTGTGTGAAAGCTGTTCCCTGCGTGGTGTGGGGACTGGGAATGGGATGATTGCAGCAGTCGAAAGAGATGTCCCTCATGTTGCATGATGTGCAGTGGTGTGCAGCATCCTGCTGGATCTGTCAGAGACCGGAAGGGCTGAATGTGCTTGTGGGGGTTTTGTTTGGTGAGATTGGATAATGTCACCCACTGGCTGGTTAAATAGCAGGGCACAGTGGGTAGAAAGCTCTGAGAAGGACRCTGCTGAGAAGGCAATTAGGATAGGTATTGATGGTTGTGCTCTGTTACATGCAGCTTGAGGTAGTGGGGAAGGAGAAAGAGGAAGGGAAAGACATCCCCAGAGTAATTTCTTTGGCGAGTCTCAGCCAGTCAGCATGGGGAAAGCCTTCTGATGAACGCATTGGGAGAAAACACAGTGTAAGCTTCTCCTGCCAGTTACCCTAGCACTGTGTATTTAATGAGGCCAAGATCTAGAGTCGATCCTTTATGGCGTGAGAGCACTGCTGGTAGAAGGAAATCCCCAGTTCTCCCTGGCAGCATAAAAATGAAATTAATGGCCAGCCCTTGCATAGCTCTGCGAGTGGTTGAAGACCTCTTACTTTTCATTCAGTTACCCATAMATGGGCAACCCAAAACTAGCTGGTGGGTTTTATAACACCTAATATGAATGGAATTATTTTCATGTATTGCTTAATTTTTTTTTAAACTTCCTTTTTATTACATGCTGACAGAAAAATCCAATATATAATCTACTGACAGCCAGTGAGCACCAGAGCCTGGGAAGTCATCTTACAAAGAAGGATATGCAATTTTGTATTTCCATCAAGCATGCTAGAATAATAAGTCAGCTGCCACAAGCTTTGGAGAACTGGCTGGAATTGGACCTCCTACTGCAAATTGTAATTAAGATAGCAGAAATTTCCCTTTTTGGGACTTGGTTTACACAATATAAGGTCTCAATATTTTTTTATAATCTTCCAGTATGGGCTGCTGCATAAGGCAGAGTAGGATAACGAGAGAAGTAGAATTACCTCCTCTCTTCCCTTCAGCCAAGAGGTAGAGGGTCCCAGTAGAGTTCTCTGTTCGAAGGAAAAGTTCAGAGTGTCTCCTGAAGAGCTGGGAACCACAACCTGTGTGCCACTCTGTGGGAGCAAAGTATGTGCTGTCTGCCCTCCCACTGAAGAAAGTGCTGGTCACCCCCATCCAACTTCAGGCGCTTGCCTGTGCCACCTCCATCAGGTGCTCAGTGCCCCCAGGTCCCTCTGCAATTACTGGAAAGAAATAGGCACCTTCAGAGGTTGCAAAAGCCTTCTGATGCACTGAGCTGTGGAGGAATGCCCTCACCTTCACTTGTTAAGGGAGTTCAGGCCACTGCACTTCTGTCCAACTATGGTACTGCAGAATTCAGAGGCTCTTTTTACATTTAACTGTGTAGCACTTGACAGAACCCTAACTAGAGATTTGTAGATGAAGCATTCAGCTGYGCCAGTTCAGTAAACCTTACAGCCAGGATGGGTTTGGGATGAAGGCATAGTAGTTCTCACCCCYTGGAAACCTTATCAATACTCTTGGGTCTGCCCTGATCTGTTGTTTCCTTGAGAACATGTTATGCAGCTCATAGTTTGCCTGTAGGACACTAAGCAATTTGTGCTCCCTTTCGTGCCATCAGGAAAACAGATCCTTTGCCTGGGTTAGATGCAAATTTAAGCAATGTAAGGCCAAAACACAAACTGCAAAAACTGAGCTGTGTCCCAACCTGTGCATTCTTAATTTCTTCAAAACACGCATGAGTTATGTGTGTGGAAGATGTATTCTACTACTGCACACACGACTGTGGTCAGTTCATGCTTAGACGGCCCATTTTCAGGGTGGAGAGATTGCTTTGAAACTGGCCTGGATGGAGAGTGAAGTGGAAGAGAGGAAGGATATTATATTTGCCTGCAGTACACTGCTGAACCATTCGACATTTCTCCCTCTGATACAGTGTGGGTCYTGTAAAACAAGGAAAACCTGGCCCTAAAATCCTGTAGAGTCCTTTTTTCTGCAGCTGTAGATTTTTTCTTCAATACATACTTCCTGCTTAGGAAAACATGCTGTTAAATATGAGGCCATTTGAAGCTAAAACACAGAAGTTTTAAGTGCAGGTGGCCAAASTGCACTTCATTTTGGTGGCCAAAAGGGCTGCAAATTATTTCTGGGATCCCCTTCTCCTTATGAGCTGCAGCAACATGGCCAGAGGGATCGGCAGCCCTGGCTTCTYTGCCTGTCAGGAGCAGGTAGGAGTTCCACATATCCGTGGCAGTGGCAGATCTGAGAGCTGAACAGGCACAGGGGACATTTGCCTCTGCCTGTTGTCCAAAAAGTCATCCTTTAACTCCTTTGTGGAAAAGATGATGGGCTAACCTACTTAGCAACATCTGGCCTACAAGCTACCAGCTGAGCCATTCCGGAAAGATCAGAATTTAAGTTCTTTTAGGATTGATATGTCATGCTGGCTGGACTTGTGCATCTCCATATTTATAATTCRACCAGCGGGTATAGTTAGAGGACCTTACAACATTTAACCTTTGGCATTTCAGCTCAAAACTTAGACTTGTTTGATGAGAGAATGCTTTTCTCTCTCGAGCTTTATAAAGTAAATGAGTTACAAGAGTCCTGAGGAGTAAGAGTTAAAAAAACCCCTTGGCTTTCAAACATTAGAAACATTTAAGTCAGACAGAGGGCCAAGCTTCTAGTCTTCTTTCCAGTGGATCTGAGCAGAGCAGAGTAGAGCAGAGATGGGTTTATTGGAGTTGGAGCCCACCTGAGCTCTGCAGCTATGTGTGGAGCTGCAGATTGCTAACGTGGGGCTTGGGGGCTCCCTTAAAYGCTCTTAGTTCCAGGCGAGCTGCCTGAGGTGCCACATTGGCCATGTGTATTGAGAATATCCTCATCAGGAGCGAAAGCAGCCTGCACACCAGCTTGGCAAAGGCCACTTGACCGCACCAGCAGATCCTTCCCGTGTGCTCTGCCTGGGGCACAGAATCCAAGTGCGAGGAGCCCGTGAGCTTTGCAGCATCCAGGGTCAGGCCCACTCCTGGTTTTAGTGCTCTTTGAGGTGGTTTGTGCCGTGCCTGAGCTCCTTGCTGTCGCCAGGGAGTGGCACTGCCGGCACCATTTACCGAAGGAGCAGCGAGGCGGGCTTGTCACACCTCGGCACTCACAGGCTGGAAATAGAATAAGCTCACACCACTCCCACACAAGCACGCATTACACAGYCAAACAAAAATATCTGTACTTTCTGCGATGACTCCAATCGTTTTTAATGCCACTGACTCTAAATCATGTGCTCTGCTATTCCCTCAGGAAGACACTCAGCACGTGCTGAGCTGGCACCGCTGCCTCGTATGGCCCGGTGTCAGCCACTCCATGTGCAGCTATGGGCAGCTTGGTTTGCCTGTGATGTCTGGAGAAAGCTTACCACAGTCACTGCAGCCCACGTCTCTGYTTTACATCTTTGTGTCTGACAAATGTAAAGCTGAGCCCAAGTCCCCTTGCYGAATCCCGCTGTGTTGGTGACCTAAAATGAGCAGGAACTACTCCCATGAGTTAGTATTGCTGGAATATACTGTACATCTCAAAATTATCCCTGCAGCTTACTGCCAGTTTTCCCTGTCTCGAAGTTCGACTTGGATTCAGACATATGGCTTTAAAATTTCCAAACAGAGATCACCAGCAGGGCCGGAGGAATGAGATTTCATTCCCTGTCCCCATTAGTCAACTGTGAGCTTTCCTGTGCTAAAACCCACTCAGGAAATGCTGCAAACAAAAGAGGTAAATAGTTCTCAGCATGCCTTGTTGCTTGGAAGGAGTTAAGCTCTTCTCAACAGACTGATCGAGTTTTTCTGGCATTATCCCATTAGCTTAAGTCATTGCTGATGACTTCACCCTCCTGGTGACATCAGCCTCTAATCTTGTGAAGGTGAATTCATGTGAGATTGTTTCAAAACAATTACTCCCTGAATTGTTCAATTGATATATGGATGCAACATTCACTTTTGCAAACTGCAACTTCTCTTATGCAGTGTGTGTACACATTTTCCATATTGTGTTTCAGCATGTTACAAACTGGCACTGCCTAAGATCAGCAGGAGAATGTGCTTGTTTTAAATGCAAAAGGAAAAGAAACAAACAAAARCCAACCCACTGATACTACTATTTTTATAGATATGATTAAGRCTTCTTTTCAGTCATATATGTGGTTTGTTTGATTCCCTCTGGATGCTGCCTCTGTCTCTTCTGGAATATTCTGCCTTGTCTAGGCTGTATCTTTGCTTAGGAGTACTCTGGACATTTCRGATTCTCTTGCTTTTACCCATACATGGGGAAAAATGTAGGCAGATAAACACCCATAATGGTTACTTAATAAATCACAATTTTTAATAGCATTAGATATATTTTTCTCATGCCATACCAGGTTAAATACAGATAAAAGTGCATAAAGATGATAGATCGGGTCTTAAAATATTTTCTGTTTTTCTCTTTCCTCTGAAGAAGTGACTCAGAGGAACAAATAGATGCAGCTGACACTTACAAGAAGTGATTTTAATAAGGGGAGACAAGTCATCATCCCAGCTGTGCAATCCTTGCTGAAGTCAAAGGGTCTGGAAAGAAAGGTCCCRTTTGTCCTGAGGAGCGGCACACACATGCACACTGAAGGAGGATAGTGGTGTATTTAGACTAGAAGTTCCCCAGACCTAGACGAGACATTTGTTTGCTTAACTTCATTGTTCTTCCCTTCTCTCATCGCTTGTCCTCAGCTGGCTGCAGCAATCCCCATGGAGCTCTGCAGAGTCCTTCACCTTAAAACCAGGGCAAAGAGAGTTCCTGCTCCCCAAAACCTCTCAGTCTTCCAGCTGCTGGCAGAAAACCTCTCCGAGCTGCCCCGTGTACAAACTGGATGCAGTCAGGGAGGGTGACAGGGCACAGGGTGGCACCGAAGGCCGGGAGGATTTGGGCACTGTTGTCTCTATCTGCCGTTCTGTGAAGGGACTTCTTAATGTGACTAATAGCTCTTGGCATTGAACTGCAGCTCCTGAAGTGCAGAGCTGGCATGCCCATGCGCTAATGTTTGAAGAAATGTGTCAGAAAAGTTTTATAGTAGCAGCACAGTATTGCTGGGGGAGAAGAAGCCTGTTTAAATAAAGCCAATAAAATTCTACTATCATCACTTTTCTCTCTTTATTGTTGAGAGGGTGGAAATGACTAAAGTTTTTATTTGGTGTTAGCAGTGTGATGCTGGATGTTTTTCCACATTTGGAAGTGAACAAGGTAGTGATAAAAAAATCATTAAAAAGTGAACCAGTTGTCCTCAGCTCCTGGATGCTCCAGAGGGGCTCAGCCAAAAAGACAGCAAACTTAGTGTAGACAACCAAAAAGGGATTTTTTTCTCCTTACAAAATAAACCCTGTTGTGCTACTCCTTTAGGAAGGAAATTGAGTTTCTGGATGACTCGCAAATACTTTGCTCATTGTAGTGGCCTGTGTGTTTCCTGAATACCCAGATCTGATTTAGATTAYGGCCTTTTGGGTGGGTGCTGGGGGRAAAAGACTGGCTAAATAAGAGGAAATTTGTAGTTTTAGTCCAAGGTCCAAGCACTGTAACCAATTACATGCGTATAAGCTATAAGAGAGGGACTGCATCTGCCTCAGCTATAGTTAAAGTTATCCACAGTTTCWTGCTTTTCCTATGTCCTTTCCTCCTCTTTCACAAGGAGGAGAAGTAAGAAAAAAATACAAAGAAGTGTGTCCCCAAACTGCTCTATGTGGTTGAAACCTGTATCAGGGTTAGGCAAAGTCTCTGAAGTTCAGCTTAAGTGAAAGAATAGGCCGGAAAAATTGGATCAGCACGTGCTGCTTAAACTGCAGTTATTGTGTCTGGCCTTCACGTGGATGTGCAGTGAAGCAGGGCAAAGCAGAAAAGTYAGAGGTGAAAGCAGAAAATCCTTTCTTGTGTTAAATTCCAGAGTAAATAGCAGCTTTCCYCCTGTGCCAACTTCTTGGTAACTACTCCCAGAATGCCTGGTATCTGAAAAGCCACCACAGTAACACATCCCTCAGCAGCAGACCAAAATACCGAGGGTGTGGTTTGCACCAAACTGTGATGATGCAATCCTTTTGGTGTTGGAAGCTGAAGAGGTTTGGGAATGGGGCCGGAGTGGTTCTGCAAGTGTGGTGCMTTGCTCTGCATGATGGGCATTTCTGGGCCATGGTGTTCTCCCCATGTCTGCAGTGGCTGCTTCACCACAAAGAAGGGAATCCGCTGTTGGAGCTGCTGGAGGGCTGTTATGGTGGGTCAGCCACTTTTGACCTCCATATCCTGCTAATCCTTTTGTTCTCCTGGCTGAAAGAGCATGTCACACCCAGTTTTCCTTCTTTGTCTGCTGCTTCAGAGATTGATGAGATACAAAGGAGCAAAGGACACAGACCTTGAAATGTACCCACCAATTCTGAAGATGGTATCCTCTGTGGTTTTTTTTTTTTTTTTTTGTGTTTACCATGTGTCTACCAGATCATGTTCTCTGTTTTTTTCTTACAAAGAAATTCCATTACCTTCACTACAAAAACCCAAAGCTGGCTTGTAAAAAACCAGCTCCATAGAGCAGGCTGTGGTTTGTTTTGCCTTTACTAGTAGGGCAAAAACCCTTTGCCTTTCAAGATCCACCTTCCTTTCCCACTGTGTACCAGGTGTGCGTAAACCTTTTGGTATGCTAATGCGCTGGGTATGCTAATGTTTGCCATTGGCATAGGAACCTCAAATGTACATTCGAATGTACATTCAAAAGAAACAGAAACATGTCAAAGATCAAAAAGATAAGTAATTCTTATGTACCTCTKCAGCTGCAACAGCTGTTCTGCCACAGCATCCCCATTAAATGAAGGATCGGATCTATCCTAATGAAGTTTTACTTGGACCTGGAGTCTCCACAGAACATGAGCAGTCTAGAAACTACAGTACCATCCTTAAGAGAGGTTTTTTAGACCAATTCCAGTATCTGGAACWGCCTGTATCACAAAAGGATTTAATTCATACCATCAATCTTAAATTAGTGCCTAATTCTTGGACTGCAGTCTTACTTTTTTTTATTTGAACACTTCCTACCCATCCCCCTTTACCTGCATTTCAGCTTGGTGCCCTTGGACAGTGTCAGGTTCCAGGAGTGCTGATGAGCTCTGCAAAAGTTTGGTTTCTTTGGGAAAGACCTCTTATATCTGACTGTGGCACAAGGTTTCAATATTTCATCTGATATTTTTGTATGCTTACAGAAAAAGCTTTTCCTCATTGAGGTGCAAGGAGCTGTGGCAGCCTGGTTAACCACAAACAGCATTTATGTGTATTGATTTCAAGGGAAATTTGTTGCTTTCATCATGTGCTGGTGGGACTGAAAGCTTAGGGGAATTCAGTGCTGTGCACGTTGTGGTACAGCAGAGGGCTGTATCTAGATCCTGATACCCCGAGCACATCACATCATGAGACCAAGGATTTGTAGTCCCTGACCCCATTCTGTTCTCTGCATTTCCCATCTTGGGATGCTTCTATGGCAATATGGAACAGCTAGACGTTATCCACCATTGTCCATCTGCTGCATCTAGACCTGATTTGCCAATCAGGCACCAGATGTGGGTGCTCAAGTACAAGTAAGGTAGTCTCTGGATTTTGTAAGACCAGTGGAATTCCCTCTGAGCTGCACAGAACTCTTCTTGACTATTTTTTATGTTGTCTCTTAACAATATTTTGCTAGAGGTTTAAAACTTCAGGTGAGCACTGTATATTTGAGGTGAGATGTGGCAGCTGCTTTTTGTGGGCAGATGTACATAGGAGAACAGAGCTAGAGAATAAAGCATGAAAACTTTTACCATTTSTAAGTGAGGCTCGTTTTTAGATAATAATGTAAATTCATGCAATGAGTGGCTATGTGATAGCTAAGATATCAATGGTCTAATCCAAAGCCAGTCAAAATCTGTGACTCTTGAAGGGTTTTAGAGCGGGCTGCTGAAGTGCAGAATAGATAAAATACAGATAAAGTATGATAAATGTATATTTTGAAGCAGTGTGGTTTCAATACTGTGCATGAGCTCACTGTCGACTAAAGGACTGTATGGAAAAACAATTAATTTCCTTTGCTTGTCTAAGACAAAAATACTTTGCAAACAGTGTCTTCTGCTTGTCTGCTACAATGTTCAGTGGAGCTGGGGACCATATTCACGTGTTAGAGGAACACAGCCAAGAAAATGTATTATCTTATTTTGTAGAGCACACTTTCTCCAGGAAGAAATAAATTGAGCAGGACAGCTGCATGGGTAAAAATGAGACATGCAGCTAAGCACTTTTCATATGAGGTTTTGAAAAYTCTTTCTAAAGGACAGCACCTCCTAGCTTCATTTTGCAGACAGAGTATATTGGATACTGAGGATTTTAACAAATTGCACAAATTCAAGGAGTCAATCTGCAGATGCAGGAACAGTCTCCTCAGACATATTTTTTTGGCTTTGTTCATTTGGGTAGACAAYCTCTCAGCCAAAAGATAATGATGATGGAGAGGTCCCAATTGGCTCAGCTGTTTTCCTTTTTCCTTTCTTCCGTCTTTCTCCTTTGGACAACAGTGCAGCCATGGGGCTTTCCTTTCTTCTCACCCACACCCATTCCCTGGCTSAAATGGCTCAGGAAGAAAAGCAGCAACAAAAGAAAGGCACCAGCAGAGGGGGTGAATAAGTGATCTAACATGGGGCAGGAACCTTCCCCACCCAAGCTACCTCTCTCTGTTTCAGTATATTCATTTCTTGTAATATCTGCATAGCCACAGTGAAACCCTTTTTGTTTCTGTGCAAGATGCCACTGAGATAGCTACCCTCTGTGATGTGAGGACCAGATGCTGTTCCTTCCTGCCTGTCCATCAGGGCTGGATTTAGTTCTTCCTGTGATTAGGCCATAGTTTTTCTCTGGGTGAAGATAATCCTACTGTTGCTTTCCTAGTAATCTCACCTAGTATCCCTCACACGCTGCCCTAGCAATAGCCCTGGATATTAAAATCCTTCATGTTTTCCCCTAGCAGACATATCACTGGCTAGAAGGGACTTTCTGAATTTCTGCATTAAGTCAGCTTGAGCTGAGGGCAAGAACTGAAGAAATATCGAAGAAAGATCATCTTAGAGATGACATGGATAACACAGTGTTCTGCCACTTAAAAAAATTGTCCTAGCTATGGAACAGGATTTACTATATGGATTCCTTCTTCTGTTGGGAGTGACACCAGGAACTCCCAATCTACTTCTTATAAAGACTGCAGATAAGGTATAAATGTCATTTCTCTGTCATTTATGAGCCCTCTGGATAGGAGGGAAGGGAAGGAACATGATTAACTAAAGCTCTGAAAGTGTAAGGCTGGCTGAGAGCCCCAGCTGTGTCCTGTACCCACTTCAACTCAATGCAGTGGAAATCTGGAGAGGGCTGTCAAGCTGTTAAGAAACAGCCTTCCCACAGAGCAGAAGAGACAGAGAAGGAGCAGGGTCTGAAAATCTTACCAAATATGTCCAAATATTTGAAATAAGCTCAAACATTCAGTGGCTTCTTAGCCATACCTTTTACATTCAACCCACAACAATTAGTGCAAACTGAGCTCTGATTTATACAGAGGAAGAAAATAAATTTGGAGAAGTCAAGCTTGTAATTTTTAATGGCTTCTACATTTTCCTCATTTCTTTATAGGTTTGATTAATGGTCTTTCATTGTTGAATGTCAATGAACATTGAACTTATGCTCAGCACATCACCATGGATAGCAGTGAAATGACAAAGAACAGAATAGGAGTACATATATTTCAGATGTATTGGATCCAAAATTTTACTGGACTCCATAATATCTTTTCCATACTTAGGCCTTATATATTATTTCTGTAAAATAACTGCAGATATGGAAAGAACATTAAAGCAGCCTCTTATGAGCCTAGCCTTGTATCTCACTGAATAACTGCTCTGTGTACTCATATGTGTGAATGATCAGGGCAGCGATCTGCCACTGTACACGGCACTGCTGAGGCCACACCCTGAGCACTGTGTTCAGTTTTGGGCCCCTCACTACAAGCAGGACATGGAGGTACTGGAGTGTGTCCAGAGAAGGGCAATGGAGCTGGGAATGGGTCTGGAGCACATGTCTGGTGATGAACAATGGAAGGAACTGGGATTGTTTAGCCTGGAGAAAAGGAGGCTCAGGAGGACCTTCTTATTCTCTATAACTACTTTAAAGGAGGCACCTGCAGAGCTCACAGGCTTCTCTGGAGAATATGAATTCTCAAAATTTGAAATCATGCCATAGATATTTGGGGAAGCATTGAGTTGGTCATGTTTAGAACTTAGAAAAATTGACAAGTCACTAGCAAAATGAAAGTGCAGCTTTATCAATCCAGGAGGAGAGCTAGACCTGCAAGCAATTATGAAGCTGAATTACGACACAATGAAAAAAGAGAAAAAAGAAAGCCAAGCAGGACCCAAATTATGGTTACAAAATCCCACAACTGAAGTGCTTCTTTGCAGAGATCCATTTCAGCTGTGACATTCTCTCTTTGGGGTTGTTACCCCATGTTATCATCTACAACACAGATGTGATATGAAGCAACATTTCCTTATTTTCTGTGATGGATTCAAAAGAATGATGCAATGACATGAGACTGGTGAAACATGGCTAAAAACTCAGCTTTTAGTTTAAACCAAGAGAGATTTATAATAACGTCTAATTTTCTCAGCCTACAGTCTCATACTTCCTACAAAGCAAACCAGATTTCCTGATGCAGTGGGTTGTCATTGCCTGGACACCACCAAATCACTCTATCATATTCTCTATCCTCAGCAGGAAGGAGAAGGAAGAAATTAGATTGGGAAAAACTTGTGGGTCAAGATAAAGGCAGTTTAATAAAAGCAAAAGAAAAGGTTGTGTGCAGGTGATGYCCAGCCACTTTCTGGGAAGTAGGTCTTCATTGTGTGCCCTGGTTACCCTGAAAGACAAAGCTCTATAAGAATGAATGTCCTGCCTCCTCCTCCTCCTCCTCCTCCTCCTCCTCTCTCTTAGCTTTTATTGCTGAGCCTATGTAATTGGTATGGAATATTTCTGGTCAGTTTGGGTCAGCTCTCTTGGCTCTGTCTGCTCCCAAGATCTTGCCCACCCCCAGCCGACTGATGTGGGGACAGAATGTTGGAGAGACAGTGCTGATGTTGTGCCAGTGCTGCTCAGCAGAAGCCAAAACACTGGTGTGTTCTCAACGCCTTCTTAGTKACAAATACAAAGCACAGCTCTGTGACAGTACTGTGGGAAAATTCACTCCATCTCAGGCAGATCCAATACACCTGATCCAACTGTCCCTTGTTAATAAATGTAACAGATCCTCTTCAGGCTAGTGCAGTAGGAGCCGATTGTCACATTCATTTACCCTGTTAATTATATTGGTGATCGGTGGCTGAGAAGGCAGTGACCAAACTCTCTGAAAAGCGAGTAAAATGCACTCAGATTCTGGAGCCAAGACACATTTCATAGATTTCACAGAGGTTATGCTCAATCTCCTGTTCATCACTGTCACATTTTAATCACTTTCCAGCATGGGAAGGAATGTTCCTCTTGTCAAAACTCAGTGTTGGCAGAGAATGGGAAGCCTCTGGCCTGCTGTGATTGTACAGCTTCAGGTTGATAGGTGTTGGTGCGCTGCATCAGAAGCAGGGACAGCAAGCATCTCCTAGCATGGGCAGAGGAAATCTTCTGCAGCCCTCAAAGCTGCTGCCCCATGCTTATGAAAGCACTTGATAAGTACAAGTGAAGCTTGAAGCATGAGTCTTAACAGGGGTTGTTATCCTAATTCGGAGTTGATGATTGCTTTCCTTATGTGCACCATGAGCATCGTCAGGTTCCAGAAGGGATGGGTGAGAGAGAAAGAATTACATCCATGTGTCCAGAATAGGTTGTCACAGCCATCACAGATAGGAGAGTTTTCCTGTAAAATTGAAACAAAGCATATCTGCATGTTTCCTAAAACYGATACCCAGTCTCACTAAAAGGCTCTAAATCACAGTGAGACCATGACCTCTGAAGACTGATGGACAGTGTCTGTTACATCACAACACTTAACATTGAATTATTAACCAGGAACATGATTCTGAGATGTCTGTCAAAAATTATTTCTTTATTTCTTTAACAGATATTGGTATGTTTGGAATAACAGAAGTGATAATCTAATTCTGGAGACAAAGGTTTCATGATAAATTTTGTGAGAGAGGTTCATAATTTTTTGTAAAGTTWAGTGCATTAATTCTTTAGGACATAAATTTATTA
This sequence comes from Malurus melanocephalus, assembly GCF_030028575.1. Lineage (NCBI taxonomy): Eukaryota > Metazoa > Chordata > Aves > Passeriformes > Maluridae > Malurus > Malurus melanocephalus. The sequence continues at coordinate 1,005,192 of NW_026623310.1, forward strand.
TTTTGCACATTTGCAAAGTGGATGAGACGTTGTAGTCACAAGTCTCCTTATTAGTCCATTTGTTATGAGATCCTTACAAAGGCAAGGCTTGGCAGGTCTGTGGCTAAGATGGCACTGTGGTGGAGAAATTTAGCAAATCTGGGATCACTCATGAGAAAAAGGCATTGCAAGGCTATGACATAGACTGCATGGATGAGAAGGTTTTTAAAACTATAAAGAGCACAAACAGTTAAAGAAGGAGCTGTTTCTGCAAGAGCTGAGCTTTTAATAAGTCATTTGATTCTTGCAAAGTCACTGAATTCGTGAGTATGTTACCATGCTGGAATTTCAATGCCTTTTTGATTTTACTAATAAAGTGTGTTAAATGTACATCCTGTTGTTCCTCCTGTGTAAGCATATGCCCCYTTCTGTGGTGACTGTTAACCTTCATGTGACTGTTTTGAAGTATTCATTACACTGAAGACCAAAATATCTAAATGGATCACTTGTTATCTAACACTCATCACCTTCTCTAATAAACTGCTGTGATATTCTGTCTTGATTTTTGCAAGCTGTTTGGGGTTGGGTGTATTTGGGCATATTTAGGATTGGAAAACTCTCTAAAAATAAAGCACTGTTTTCAAGGAATGAAGTTCAGAAAGCAGTATTTTCTGAYGGCTCCTAAAAGCCCATCAGGGATACTGATTTCAGCAAGAAATAAATGTATTTGAGACTGGGTTTCCTGGACTGTTGGGGCCATGCCCAGCAGCTCTTCAAGAGGCATCTCTTTACAATGCAGAGTGTTTCTGAATTGATAAGGGTGTCATGTAGGAGTTTTCAAGCGTAGCTGGTGGATGCCATGGTTTTACCCCAAGTAATTCAAGGGCTAGGCAAGGAGAGGAGGTAAATAAGGCTTCATGCCCCACATTGCTTTTCCTGGATCTGTAATTTCCTAAAGACAGACTGGCTTGTTGGAAGTTGTCCTTAGTTTTTGTGACACATCCCACCTACCTCCTGTATCCTACAGATAGTTCTAATGTGGCATGGAAGATGGATGGCTTGTAGTATCTCTTGCACTAGATTTTTAGGGATTTTTTTATGCCACCAATGGCAGAAAGGCCAAGTGAAGGTCAAGGAAAGGATTAGAATCTGGACAACAAGGAAATATTTTTTTCTTTACTATGATCAGTGTGAGTGCTGAGCAACATTACTGCTGCAATAATTATAAAAATGAATTAAAAGAAGAAAAAACAAGGTTAAAAAGAAATTGAATTGCACTCACTTCTCATATTGTAACAACTAACTTGCCCAATAGTATAACTCATACAAAATGTTTTTTGCAGACTTCTCAGGTTGTTTGTTAGAGTGGTGGGCTGGATTCCTCTCTCATATCTTCCTCTAACAGTAATGTTAAAACCAAAATACTTACCAGTGCTAGTTGGTACTTCACAATGACCACTCTCAGAAAGTTGGTATTTCAGAAAAAACTCTTTTGAAAACATCAGTTTTCTATGTAAGCTTCCTATTTATTATTTTGTTAGAAGGCCAAAGTGCATTGACCAGGACTGAAATAATTTCAGGTAACAAACAGTACTGCTGTAATGAAGGTTAGCTGAACTAAAGTTTTTAAAATATTTTTTCATTTTATTCTGTATTAGTTCTATCAAAGATGAAAATAGTAGGAAGAACTTCCTCCTATATCATGGACCATAGACAATTTTCTTTTCCTATCTGCAACAGCAAAGTCTGTGGTGTATGGGAAATGAAGAATAATAAATAAATTCAGAGTGCRGAAGAAGAAATAATCACAGGAGACCTGCATCATGGCTCCAACAAAATACTACTACAGCATATTTTTTCCCATGTTTTAGTTAAAAATTTTTTCCCCCTGGCACTTGCTTTTTTGCAGGGGGTGAAATGAATTTGACTTGCACTGTTATTGCTATAAATAGTGACTTCTAGGCTTGACGGGGAGGTTGGATCCCTACTGGTTTTAAAGACAAAATTATGTGATCTGCATGAATTTTTCTGCAGATTATTTTTCAAAATTTGTCTGTGCTGTTCTACATTTTAGAAGAGGTGCTTCCCTATGATGGGATGAAATCACAGCTCTGTGGTTCTCAATGGAGTCAGAATACAGAGGAATTTTTCCCTATAATCTTAGGAAGCTGAGACAGAAACACTGAAGAGAATGACTTTGTAATTTGTGTCTCATCTCCCCAAGCTGACATTCTCCTTTCCTTATAGCCAAGTTTTCCCACTTGGAAAGAGACTAAGGTTTGTGATGCCATTCTACTTCTGTTTTCTTTATCCCTGAGTCCCTTCACGTGATTTTTCCATATGATTGCTTAGTATATATTCCCTGCCTATGGCTCTGACTGTTAAATTGTTCCTTTTATTCTGAGGTAGTGCTTTCTATAAATACTGAGTGAAAAGCTCTTCTCCATGTATCCCCTATAACTATTCAGTTCTGCTGCTGGTACCAGTCTTGATGGTCTCTTCATTACCTGCTTTGTGCTCTCTCTGCCTTTTTCTTGGTTGCCCCTTAAGAATGGAGTAATTTCCAACACCTTTTAAATTTATTTTTTAATTTTAATTTTTTTTTTTTAATCTGAGAAGATTCTGTCTTATTTAACTGCATACTGAAATCCCAGTGCTGGCAGATGTGTGAGGTGCTCAAAAGCACAGATGGTGGGTTGCCCTGTTTTGTTTCTGTTCTGCAGGGAAGGAGGGTGGAAAGAGAAGGTTTTGTTTAAGTCCAGGCTTTGGCACAGCAGCAGGTATGCCATCAAAGCTGACAAACAGCAGACAGGGCAGGGTATTAAGAAGTATTCAGCAAATACTTCTTAATACTGGTTTCAATCCTTGGCTCGGGTTCCAGTACAACAGGTATGAAAATTTCCTTCCTCACTAAGGTGTTGTGAGAGTAAAACCAAGTTAATAACTCTGGATTGCTGGCGTCTGTGGGGTGACAGGCAGACAGTGGTTTTCCAGTTCCGTGCTTAAAACTGCCACAGAAGGAATCCATGTGTTGGGTTTGGGTGCTGTCCCATGAGGAGTGGGTGTGGGAAGCAGCTCACTGCCCYGATGGGTGCTCCTGGGAAGATATTTGGGCTCCTCCATGGCGTGAGAACATGCAAAGGATAGAAATGTGGTCTCTGAGCTTAACTCTCCTGCTGTTTGTCCACTTCTGAACTTGAACATCTGCAAGWGTTTGCAGCCACAAGCAAGGCACAAAACTGAAGAACATTTTGGGTTTCTGGGTTACAAGATACATACTCTTTTTGGAAGTTCAAAGAGASGCTTAAATAATTTTTGTTMGGAGGAAAAAGCCCCCTTATTAAATTCTAATTGCAGAGTTTAACATTTTTCTTCCTTTCATAAACTATGTTAGAAACAGGGCAACTCCCCCACCCCCGATAAATAGCAGCAGATGTAATGCAATAGACATCAGACCATTCTAGAGCCTGAGACAGGACAAACAACAGTAATATACTTTCCAGCCTCAACCATCAAATAAAATGTTTACAAATTAGGACATAATGGCCATTGCTTTTCTTCTTGAAAATACAACWGTAAAAAGCCCCCAAAACCCAACTAAACTTGAAATTATCAAATCTGTCATTGAACCTTAATTAGCTCTGGCTCTTTGACATTCTGAAACCTACATGAAGAAAAATAATATTTATAAATTTTTTTGTATTCAACAAATTAATGTTTACAAAATGCAGTCTAGTATGAAATCCTCTATTCTCTTGGGATGCAGACCACATACTGGCCAGGGTTTCTGTCTCAGTTGGTGATTCCAGTTGAATAACTGGAACAGAGCATGGGTAATCACCATGTGAGCACAACCAGCCACAAATGGCAAMATGCTTAACAATGTCCTAGCTCCAGGGCACTGTCTCCAGGGCTTTTTGTTCAGGCCTATGGTTCTTAGTGTCGCTGCGCAAGTGTTTGCATAGCAAAGCTGCTGTACTAAATACAGAGACGGACTTGCACATTAGAAATGGGAGAAATGGACTTAAYTTTATACTTCACAACGCACTGGGGAGCTTATAAGTTGTCTTTATGCTTAATTTTTTTTTTTTCTGAAGTGAATTACCCTTCAAATTGTCAAATTATTGCTATACCAAATGAAATGAGTTAATGATAATAACAAAGGTGAACTACAGCTCTATCAGTGAACCAGATTCTGCAAGTGACATATTACATTGCATCTTCTCCTGTATGAAATGCAAATAGACAGGATCTGGTCCAAGACTGTGTTTAGTGCTTCTGATTTCCCTAGAAAAGTGTCTCTATATAAACTGAATTGCTCCTGATGGTGCCAGGATTTAGTTAGCAAGTGAAATTAATCTAACATGTGACCTTACTGATTCAATGGATTTTAACTGATTTAATTAATATCATACACTAGTATTCATTCTTTCTTGGCTTTCTAGATTTTCCTCTTTCTTTGTTTTATTGACCAATATCACACCATTTTCTATTTGTTTTCACTATGCAGTGCATGTTTCTTTTACCCAAAGAAATTAAACAAAATTCCTTGCTGTAGAAAGACCGCTCTGTCTGTATCYTTCCCTTTTGAGGGTGCCATATTAAACTCTCCCAATTAAACCCTCTTTTTCACCTTGATGATTATTTTTTTGTTAAAGATGCAGACATCCAGAGCATGCAGACTGAGCTGAAGAATTGAGGCTGGACATGGACCAGCAGAAGACTCATTGTTCGAGTMATGTTGGTACAGCTTGAGCAAACACTCAAAGCAGCTGGTCAGCYCCAGATGGATTTCATCTCCAGTCAACCATTACGTGCAACCTTGCTTCCAATGTCTTACCTCTCTCTGCCCATGCCCTATGCCTAGTAGAGTTCCTTCTCAGCAATTTGCATTCTCATTTCCCATCCTTTTTTGAGCAGCTAGATTTTGTGTCTGTTGCTACTTTGGCAGGAGAAATGTTTTATTCCTCCTTACCACCTTCTGAAGAAAAACAAATGACAGCAGAATTGCAAAGAGCTCCCTTTCCCTTCACTCCAGTTGCCTGTTTTTTTTTTTTTTTTTATTCCAGTGGAGAAAGGCGAAGCAGAGAGAAATGGAGAATGTGAAAGCAAAACCACACTTGGTTCTAAAAATAAAACCCAAACAAACAAAAAACAAACAAAACCCAGGAACATAAAATTCCTTTTGAAATCAAGGTAAAATTACTTTTCCATATTTGCGTATAAAAGTAATTTAGCAGCATTGCAATGAAGATAATTTTCTGTCCTCTGTGAAATCCACTCTTTATCTTTGGAAAATGTTTTGTTTAACTTTTTTAAAATCATTGAGTACTAAGCATATCTGCTTTTTTAAAAATATCTTCTGACAGCTTTAAGCCAGCTTTTTCTTCTGGGAATTGAAGCTGTGTGTGTGTTACTACATGAAATGTGGGTCTGATCCCCACAAGGCCAAGCACGCAGCACGTGCAGAGAGGAGCTCAGCACTCGGAATGGGGTGCCTGTGGACCACCTGCTCTTGGACACCTTCTGGCTCCCAAAACTTGCCTGGAAACTGCAGGGGGACACTCCAACTGGCACTGGCCCAAACTGTGCTGTAATTGGGTCACTCCAACAGCTTCACAGTAGGGATGGTCCCTCTTTCCAGGATTCAGGACTTCTTCTAGGCACTGGTTATCTTTGTAGGATAGACACAAAGAAAAGAGTATTCACTTTTTTTTGAAGAACCACTGGCTCTCTGGGTCTTAGAAGTGGACTTCAACTGTTGCAGTAATGAGGAGTAACTTTTTAGCTTGTGTTCAGAAGCAAGCATCCCCTTTTCTGTCAGAGGTTGTGCAAACATTGGTGGAGACTTGACACAGTGAGACATGTGGGTCACMAACCCTGTGGGATGAACACACAACTGTGTCAGCTCACCCAGCAAGAAGCCTGTGTCCCAGTCTTTGCACTTCAGGACAATAGCTGCAGTCGTAGGACCACCGAAAATCCCAGGAAATGTGGGTTTGGACAGAAGATGTATCTTCCAAATCATACACCTCTAAGGCATGACACCAGTTAATCAGAAAATCCTCCACTGCTAAAACAGAGTTCAGATCATCCTCTCCTGTAGAGCTGCAGACTGGTTTGCTTCTCCTTTGAGTCAATCCTGTGTTTATGTAACTGATGTCTAGGTCTCAACCAGGAGAATTCCATGCTGGATGTACACCACGTAGCTGCACTGCCAGAAGTCAGCAGCCAGTCTCCAGCATGGGCCAGAGCCAGATATGAGCAAATTCTTCTCAAGTTACAGGCTGGTTACAGCCAGAGGTTTAATAATATGGTTTCACTAGGTAATTGTGCTATCCAAGTTAACTATTAATTAACCTCACATTAGATGATGTCAGACCTTGTTGCACAAGAAACAATTGCTGTAATTTAACAGTTTTTATTTCAGTGTTGACTTTATTGATTATGCACTAAAAAGATACGCAGGGAAGGATTAGATTGCACTTACTGTCCACTGAGTAAATAATTCTTATTTCTGTTTTCATTCAGATCTCTAAGAAGTTCTGTGTCTCTCTGAAGGGATTTTATTTGTATTCTTAGCAGAAATGGTGATATCTCATCCTKCTGTGGCAAGCCCCACATACTATGCCTTCAAGTAATCTCTGTTCTTTCTCCCCCTCCACATAGTCAGCTGATAACATTTTGTTAAACAAGTTTGAAATGAGATTTTACCTTCTTCTGGCAGGGACAACACCTTATTTCTTCTGTGAAGTGGCCGGCAGACTTTTTCAGAGGTATAAAAAGCCTATTCAAAACACTCCCCTTTCTGATATAAAGGGAATATGCAATTTTGCAAGGTTGGGTTCCTGTTTCTACAACCAAACTCTTAAAAAATATTGGATCAACAGTTATCTGTCATTTCCTTCCATTGTAGGACTTTCTGCAACACAGCTGTATAAAATAAGAATGTTGTCTCTTCCTGTGTCTGCACCAGTGGCCTTTGAGGTGACCTTTTCGAAWTTACAAGGCAGGGTGGTCTGAATGCCACTGTTAATTCAGGTTAGCCAAGCAACTGCAATGTATGTTACTTTACATGCCTGGCATGACCACAAAAACTCGGACTGCTAAAGTCCTGGAATCCCAGGGCTTGTATGGACAAGTAGAAACCAATTTTAGCAGTGCTCCCACCATCCATGTTAGCAGGTTGTTTACCAAGTTATTTTCAGAAACTCATGGGAAGTCAAGGAGCTGAGATGGATATTCAAAATAGATGTCTGTCACGTAGCATTTGTAGAATTTATTGTCTGCCAGTTACTAGTGAAGTTCTGTGAGCCCAGCTGGCAGCATCAGCCTTACTGACAGAGAGATTAAATGCTCATTTTGTAATTAGTGGGACTACTGCTTTGTTTTTATTGCAGTAATACACAGAGGTTCCAACAGAGATTGAGGGCCTCTCTGTGATAAGCATTAGATTTATGTACAATAATAAAGTTCTTGCCTCATACTCCTTTGAAGGTCATCAGAAGGATGCTGAGAGATTTCAAAACAAATGAAGTGATTATGAAATGGATCTACCTAGAGCTGTTCAGCTCCAAAGTTGCAAGATCAAGTCAAGACCACACACAGAGCTCCCACTCTCCATGTTGTTTATGAACAGTTTACAAGGGGCTCTTCCCAGGGGGTCACTACCACAGGCACTCCAGTATCATACCCACTTCTCAAACGGCCTCCATAGAATCGTTATTATGAACATTTTTTAAGATGTTATAGAATAGCAGCTTCACAGCGAGTTAACTACTCTCTAGCTTAGTCGGATGGGGAACAATATAGTTTATGTGCTCTGAGCTTTCTCATGGATTAAATTCATCACCTGGTCAGTGGTAGTGCCCCTGTTTGACAGATGTAGGCCATTATTGAATTATTTGGCCTTCAAAACAGTGATTGTATTTGGAAAACTACTTTTAGCATAGTTAACCACAATTTTAAGAATCCATAATAAAATGTGGGAGATCTTCCTTATGCTGACAAAGACATGGAATAGGCTACTTCTGAAAATATTTTAAGAAATGAGATGGCAAGGACATTATCAGTAGAAAAAAATGCCAGGTTGGACTCTCCACCACACTGAGGGGATGGCTTCTGTCACCTCCTCCGGGAGATAGTTTCATTTTCCTGTGTAAAATCTTATAAATAATGATTCACGGTTGCAATAGAGTCAAGAGGGGACAGAACAGTAGTGGGTGGCAGGGGAGCACTCAGGTGTGACCTCTGGGCCAAAGTGAAAGTGGGGGGCATCTACTCACAGGCTGTCTGGCAAGAGGAGACTTTGGCAGTAGGGCAATTTTGGGATGGTGTTTCAGCACAGAAGGCTTGTCACGGACACATACATTTGTATGCACAGTGGGATGGAGGGGACCGTCACACATTGGATGGTGTCACTCAGGCAGACTATCCAGTGTACAGAGTACCATGTCTATGTCACATAAGGGTCTTAGAAAGAGAGGGAACAGCTACTCCTCCTGTATAGGGGAATATTCACCAGARCTGGAAAAAAATACAGGACAGAACACAGATTTTTCTTGTTTTAATTCACAAAAATATGTGTTTCTGATGAGAAAGGACAGGGACATCCAAAAATTAGTGGGCATGCTGAAGAGGGCAATTTGCAGTGGTGACGAGTGGCTATAGAAAATATGAGGAATGGGGAAAAAAGAGTTAGTGAAAAATGTGAATTTAATAGTAAGGGAGTGAGTCTTGGAAGGRCTGGAAAGGAAGAATGAAGACTCCAGTGCCTTAAGGCTAGGCTGAGGTGGAAAGGAACAAGACAGTGTAGCCAAGGACTGGGAAGAATGTGATGGTTCAGGAATATGATTTGAGATGCAGCCCTATCCTTGCAGGAGACATGTTCACTGATCCTATGGCCAAGGTCAGCCTTTGTTTGACCAAGCACTCTCCATCAGGCATCCTTCCCCCAGTACTGAAGTGGAAGGAGTTTTCCCTTTGTGATGTGTGCTGTGAAAGCCGAAGCACTCGGTGATCCTGGCAGCACCCTCTTGAGTGTGACCCAGCCTTGTCAGTGAATGCTGAAGGTGCAGGGCCATGAGGGATGTGGGATGCTAGACCTGTTATTGTTGGAAAAGGCTCCTCATTGGTTAAATGAGGCATGGTGTTGAATATCTGACATGAAATTCAGGCTATTGACATTGGGTCACAGTCCCATAAATGGTCTCCTCCAATCGCCTTTCCCCAAATCTCATGAATGACAGCAACTTCCTGTAGCAGATRGGCTGGAAAACAAGACCAGAATCTTCTGGGATGCTGCATGCATGCAGTGAGAAAAGGGCAAAGCAACTCTGGCTGTGCCTGAGGATAAGCTGGTCAGCAAACAGTTTGTTCATCAGGAAAGTTGGCTACYAGAGCCACCCAGCCTGGAAAGGTCCTTGAAAGTCTGGTGCAAATGTTAGCTTGAAAAATGTTTCTTCTTCTTGGGGAGACCTTTACAGCCTTCTGCAACCCTCTTTAGGATTCAACAGCAAAAAGGCGACTTTTGATGCAAACAATTCACTTATTCAGGTTAAAGTTTGCATGCAGATTAGCTTCAAATGGTTCTAACATGGTGAAGTCCGTGCATGCATTTAAACATCTTCATGTTCCCAGAATGTGACTTCACTTTTTTTTTAACCTATGAAGCACAAGACTGAAGAATTTCTATTGACAGTGATTAGAATAAAGGACTAAACTTTATATCCACATCATCTTTGTACGTGAGTGTAGGCTAACATGCAGCCACTCTTGGGATGGAGCATAGCAGCCATTTTGTAGGCAGCAGATCTTACCAATAATTTTCAAGGAGTGGGAGAAGTGGCAAATAACTTCCTTAATTGAAAATTATATGGGAATTTCACAGTGTACAGAGTATAATTAACCACACTGGAATCTGGCCAAGGAACCAAGGTTAACACCRCTGTACTTGCAGAAGTGCCACTGGTAAAGCAACACCTCCTGAAAACTTTAGAACCTAATCTATTCCTATAAAATAAATAAAAGGCATGTCTTTGAAAGGTGCTGTACAGCTTTTATTTATATTTGGCCATGCCTTCATCACTTACCACTGAAACTGCCAATCATGGCAATACACTAAAATCAGAAGTATACACAGCTCTTAATGACATATATTTTTTTCAGTGAATCAAAGTTCAGTTAGTGTATTATGCCAATTTCTTTATAAAATTGAGCCAAAGTCATCTAACGTATGCAACACATTTTATCAAATGTGTAAGAAATATTTGGAAGGGGAATATTGYTTATATAGAAAGAAGGGGGGAAAAGTAAAGTTGGCAGCATATCATGCAAAAATTAGTTCAGCAAAAGGGGAAAAAAAAAAATCAACCTATGTGCCAGAGTTTCAGTCACAGTCAGATGAGCTTTTCTGAGCTTGCAAGTACTATGCAAATGTGAAAAACACRCACTTGGTGCAGGAGGAAGCGAAGAAGGAAATTGCTAATGGAGAACTCAGGGCTGTTTATGCCAATGGTGACGCTGCAAGTCAGATAGAAAAAAAAAAGCAAGAAATGAAGTCATGACTAAAGCCTGGGTTTATCTCCCACATTGCTGGAGCTGTGTTGCAGATTCTTGAGGCTGCAGGGTGGGACAGCCATGGGTCTTGTGGCATAAACAGGGCTGCTTCTTTCTAGAGAGAGTGTGATTCTCATCATGGCTGCAACACAATAAGCTAACAAAACCTATGGAAACCAGGAGTTACATTTGCCTGTTGTATAAAACCTGGGCTGATCATGCAGAATCAGGCCTGATGAATCACAGAATCATAAAATGGCTTGGGTTGGAAGGGATCGCAAAGGATCCTTTAATTCCAACTCTCTTGTAAGGGGCAGGCACTTCTTCCACTAGACCAGGTTGCTCAATGTCCAATCCAACCTGGTCTTGGACRCTGTCAGGGATGGGCCATCCACAACTTCTCTGGGAAACCTGTGCCAGAGCATTACCACCCTCACAGTAAAGRATTTCTGTCTAATATCCAACCTAAAGCTACTTCCCTCAGTTTGAAGCCAATCTCCTTGAAGGTCCCTAGGAACCTGTCCAAATGAGTCAAGTAAGACCTCACACTTTCYACCCTCAGGATTGAAACCTGAATGATTATCAGAATGACATTTTACAAAGTTCAGTAAAGCAAAATTCCCAAAAGATGTGGGTGTGGTGCATGTCTTTGCAGCCGAAGTTGTGCTGCAGGGTTGCAGTGGCGAGACAGCAGGGGGTAAAAAATGTCTCACATCTCATGAATGCCTCTGAAAAAGTCCCTGCTCTGCCCTGCCTGAAGGACTGCTTGCAGCATGATGTTTATTTATCCCTGTGACAGGTCAGATGGCTGCAGTCCCGCAGAGCAACCCTGTGCCTGGGGTGTGGAGGGGCAGGGCAGGAACCTGTGGGGCTGAGGTTGCTGCCCTGGTTGTCCTTAATAGTACCGGTGCCAGGTCTGACCTTCCCTGATTTGGGGTGAACGTGGGGARTGTATTTTGAACTGAGGGGGCTGAAACAGCAGGAGCCTCTGCCCAATGAGCAGGCAGGGTCTAGAGCGGCCAAKCTGCTGTCCCAAGGTGGGCTGCCAGCCCTTTCTGGGGAATTTGGGCTGATTCAGTATCACTACTCAGCACTTGGGAAGCAACAACACCTAGAAGAAGATAACAAGGAAGGCACTGAATTATCGGCCTGAGAAGAAGATGAGAAGCATTTTTGGGTTTAATGTGACTGAAGAGAGACTTGATTCCTAATTTATCCCATGAAATAAGACTCTATTGGCAGTCTTTCAAACTTAGTAGTGTTGCATCAAAGAAGTACCTGATGTTAGAATTAATTTCTCCAGCCTTATGAGATTATTAATTCCCTGAATATCGACTGACTGCTTTGGTCAATAGGTAACAGTGYATAGCTTTCTGGGAGAGTATTTGCTGTTTTGTGCTTCGCATTCCCTTGCTGARTGTTTCAGATTTCACTGGTGGCGATTTCATATTGACTCTGCCTTTTTTGTTTCCATTGTAAGGCTTTTAAATTGCTGATGGAAACTTCTGCCCTTGAGCATGAGCACAGCCAAGGGTAACATCCCCATGCCAAGTACTAGAGGGGACGCCATCAGCCCCTTAAATCAAACTACATTTACCAGTAATGTGCTACAAATTGCTACTCTTCCCGTTCCCTGATGCTGTGGAGTCGGGTGTCAGGGGCACTGAGGGGCTGGCAGGGTTTAGGACAAGGATGAGAAGCAGCTCTTGCAGCCACTTGCTGAGCTCTGTCCCAGGGAGAGGCGGGCTATGGGGCTTTCTGCCCCAAAAGCAGACACACCGGCAGGGTTTTGAGTCATATAATAACTATAGCAAATTTCCACTGAGCAAAAAAACATGAAAAAAACCACTCCAAACGGGCTAAGCCCTCTGGCTGGGGTGGGTGATGGAGGTACTCAAGTGGCTGGAAAACATTGCTAAACAGTTAAATCCAGCAGTGAGTGTTGAAGCAGCTGATTCTCTAAACACAGCATTTCCCTGCAGCCTAAGCTGGATTTGAGGGGAGCTTTGCCCTAGCAGGAGCTGTGGGGCGTCTGGGGAAGGCTGGGGCACGAACGAGGGGATCAGGATGCACCCAGAGTGCACAAAGCTGGGGCCATTGCTCAGGCAAAACTCCAAGGGACCAGCCCCTTAATGTGATTTCACTGGGGTTTTGAATGCAATTTTTATACAGCATCTTTCTCCTTGACAGATCCAAACCCTTTCATCAGTGATGACTGGCACCAGCCTCCTGTGACTCCTCTTGGACTGGGTTCAAGCTGTATGTTGTTTTTTGCTATAAATCTTTCTATCCCAYACCCCTTCCCCTGTCCCGCTCCCCACCTTCTAAATTCTTCATTGATTTAATGCTCCCCCTCCAGAGACAATCAAACAGCTTTTCCCTGAACACTTTTGGTTGCTCCAGTGAAATGGGCTTGGAAGAAAAGTGGTTCCAGGCTGAGGACTTGAAGAGGTTATACATGAGCTCTGTACAGAGATTGAAAAGCTCTGAGTTGTTATAGCAGCTGTCCCAGCTGAAAAAATGTCAGGGAGTGAGATCGTTTTCTGTGTATTTTATGGACAGGGAGTAGGCCAGGTTCCCTGGTATTTGAGTTACTCTGGGGTTGTTGAGCCAACCCCTACACTTTGTAGGATAGTAATCGGATCCTCAGTGCCCTTGAAGTGTGCTAGCACTCAGTGTAGAAAGGAATAGCTCTATGCCAAGCACTAAGTGGACTTTTAAATATGTAAACCATTTTTCTTTTAGTAAAATCTAGGCTTGATTCTGTTAAAAGACTTGCACACTTTTTTTTCTGGGGAGTTTGATGCAATTTTTCTCTGCATAAAGCTGAACCATTCTCAGGGKCTAACTCCCTCTCCCCCTCTGTTTTCCTGTTTGTGATTAAGACAGGATTCAATAATAACTAATTATTTAAAGTTGGTCAACCGCACTTGGAGCAATTCATTGCAACCACTGGGTCCTTTGCACTTGCTTTGCTGGTCAGCTGAAGTTTTCCACAAAAKTCAAGACCAGAGGGACCATTAGAACAGTCAGTCTGACCCCCAGTACATCACAAGCCATTGCATTTCACCCAGTCAGACTCCTACTAAGCCAAATAATGTCAGAGCTGGCTAAATCACAGAACTCAGAATCGTATCCAGCCTGGATYTGAAGACATCCAGGGACACAGTCACTGACGCTCTCTTGGTAGTTTGTAACAATGATTTAAAATCGTGCCTTATTTCCTATTTGAAGTTGGAAACTGAATCCAGACTTGGGTTCATGTTCTGCCTTTCTCTGCCAGGTGACACAGCCATTTGGTACATGGCATTATGTCTCCATTAAAGTATTTATATATGCTCTAATCAAGTCCTTTCTGTAGCTGTTAAAAAGATAATGCAAAGATTGTGATTTATGATTTTCTCCCAATAAGAAAATTTAGATTCCKTTTTAAAAATTATTTAATTTTCTTCTCAGGTACTTGACTATCTTTTTAAGAAGAGGAATGGCAGAACTGCAGAAAATCTTTTTGTCTACAGGGAAAATTTTCTAAATCCTAGACCTGGATGTCTGTTTGCTGTGAGCATTGGTTCACCATGCACTGCCCAGGCACATACTTTTCTCTGGCCTCAACTTGCTTGTTTATCATTTGTAAAAGGAGGGAGTAATTGAGCTTGAAAAAACTTTTTTCCTGCTTGGTACTTTCTTACATATGTGAGGCATAAAAAAACTTTCTCATTCTGTAGAGAGCTCGCAGTAAGAAAGCTAATTGTGGTCCTCTCCTGAAAAATGAGAAGGTGGACCTCAGCCAGAGGCTTGAATCTCTGTCCCTGTTGCCTGAGTAAGACACTCTTGAGTGGATTTTGCTGTTGTTACACCTCTTCTGTGGGAGCCATATTGCTAAATCATCAGCAATACCATCTGACCATACAGCAATCGAGTACTCTCATCATGCTACAGAGCTGGCGCTCTCRTCTCCTTTGGGAACTCTTCTGCTTGACCTAATCATCACATAGTTATGGGTTAAAGCTGTTTGATGAGGAAAAAATTTGGTGAAAAATACAAAAAGCTTAGGAGTCTCATACTGTCACACTGCTCTGTACTCCTTGTTAGGCATGCAGCTCTGCATTTGATTGCTTTAAAACATTCTTGCTTTATAACTCCCAAGCTGCTGATGAAAAGCAAGCTGGATACTGTACAGCCTAGCTCTGATCACAGAAGACCTCTCCATCAGGTGCACCCACATGGAAAATTCGCCTCCTGATAACTACTTTTGGATATGTACTGAAGCCAGCACTTGGTTCAGTTACTGCAGCCTTTACTGACTGCATATTATGTAATTTTAGGGAGATGAACACACCCTAGAAACTGAAGCATACTTCAGCTACAGATTTAACAACCTAATAAACACTAGTCCAACTTAATTTTGAAGATGACAAGACCTCTTCCTTCACAAACTGAACTGAATACTAGTAATTATGTTCCTGTCATCCCATTCTTTACTCATTACCAACTTTTACATAATGCCCAGGATTAACATCCACTTACTCAGAATTTGGCTACCTGCACCTCGTGGCCTGTCCTTTCTGTCTTTTGGCACATCACTGTATGCTTTAAACTTCTGGAATGTATCCAGTGTTCAAAGAGCCATCAAAATTGAATATAAGTTGTCTAATTGTGGCCTTAATCACAAGTCTAAGGACTTTAGGACGTATATTATATGAGACTTTCCATGTAAAAATTATTACCTTTAGTAGAGCTTCAACATCTTTCTTATTGTGATGGAATCAAATGTTTCTTATCATATTCTGGTTAAATGAATATGTTATTTACATTTTACCATGCTTTCCATGCATAGGCCAGGACTAGATGCCCAACAATTCTGCCTCTTTGCATACTTTTCTGCAAGCCAGATATTGTCTAGAAAAACTTTAAAAATACAGCAAGATTTTATCCTTTATTGTTATTATTAGGGGTAGTTCAGCCTGGTATCTKCCGAAATCTATATGAACTTTACATACTTTGAGTTTCAGTTTACATKAATTACTCTCTTCTTTCCTCACCTTTCTGTCATTTATTACTCCTTTATGTCTAACTTCATAAGGATGGTCTTTTAGACAGTTTCATTATCTTTCTTGATCATGACATTATGCTTTTGGCTAACTAAGAAACTCCTTACATCATCTATGTTTTTGTTTCATAGTTTTGAATCCTCAGCTAAATTACCTTCTTCCCTTCCCTTCCCTTCCCTTCCCTTCCCTTCCCTTCCCTTCCCTTCCCTTCCCTTCCCTTCCCTTCCCTTCCCTTCCCTTCCTTCTTCTTGGAAAGATCTTCTGTAGCATTT
>NW_026623310.1:1021066-1041735 GCF_030028575.1 Malurus melanocephalus
GCCTTTATATGGACTCATTAATTTAATATTGTAGTGGCACACAAGGATGTTTGTTTCTGTGCTGCTTGGAATATGCTTTTAGTTAATAGTTCTCCCTCTTCTCCCCTCAAGGCAAGTCAGACAAGGTGCTCTGCTCAACTGGGCCAGAAACAGCCTTTTCCCCCTTTCCTTTCCTTTCCTTTCCTTTCCTTTCCTTTCCTTTCCTTTCCTTTCCTTTCCTTTCCTTTCCTTTCCTTTCCCTTCCCTTCCCTTCCCTTCCCTTCCCTTCCCTTCCCTTCCCTTTCCTTCCCTTCCTTTCCTTCTTCTTGGAAAGATCTTCTGTAGCATTTGATAAAATTTTTTTTCATAACTTTGTCTCTATAAAACTGTATTCAAGTAGGCTAAACATTAAAAATGTCTTTTTTGGACCATGCTGACGTCTTTTTGATCATGATTACTGTTGCAGCTTACTGTCTGTAATTTTTACTTAAAATGACATATAAAGAGTTGTATTCTATGCAAGACATCTTTATTAGAAAAATGTCACAGGTATTTTAAAGAAATCCTACTGATGCCTTGCTATTGGGTGCTTCTGGAAGGATCCCTTGTCCCCAGCTGCCAAACTGTAGTTTTTGTAATAGCTGTCCTGATCTCTGGTTTGACTCATTGGTCCAAAAGAAACCTTTGCCTCTGTTTGACAACTCACTGCTGGCTACTTATTTTATGGGATTTGTTACCTGAGACATATGCTCTAGAGGGTTTTCCTGTGTACGTTGGTGTGTTTTTTAATCCTTGCTCAGATTCTTTTAAAAAATCGGGTGAGCTATGCAAGATGTTCTTGTGGGATGCAGTCTGACTTAGGGCAGGAGGAGTTGAGTGAAGACTTTGCAGCTCCACCTCTCTCCCTCTTTTGGGCCCCTTTAGAATAATTTCAGTGAAGCAGTTAAACACTTTTCCCGCAAACCCTGCTATGACATTACATCAATCGTTCATATTTACGCAGCCACGTGTGAGCTCCCCTATAAGAATAATGAGAGTAAATACCCCATGTGGAGTCCTGCATATAAATTTCTATACTGGCTTGCATCTTCACTTATCATTCTTTTTTGTTACAAAGTGTAAGAAAGTGCCTGGATATGGATTGTGAGCAGTTTCCCTCCTGCTACTTCAAAAGAGCATATTATTCGTGTAGTGAACAGGCTTAGTGCCGGACTTGACAAAACACTGGGAAATACTGTTGGGCACAATTCTGAACTGGCAGGGGACTGGACTGGATGACCTAATAGGGTTCTTTCATCTCCAGTTACTTATGATTTTCAATGTTAATTAAAACCTCACGAGCTAGTGGGGAAGAATATCACAGCCAATTCAAATAACTTCTTAAAAACTTTCCTTCTGTTTATTTTTTCCACTTGCCCACTTCAATTTTATACACATATCACTTAAAAACACCCTTAATTACAAAAGTGTCCAGCTATAAAACTACAGAACAAACAAACAAAGCCATTTACACAGCTTGTAATAAAAGTGCAAAGGGCAGGAAATAAATGATTTTGCTTTATTAAGGAAAAAAAAGTAATTTCTCTAGTACTACCCAGGTCCCCAGGYGTGCTGGGGTATGGCTGTGCTCTCAGCCTACCTTCTATCTGAGCATTCCTTGAGCTCTCACCAGATCCGCACACTGACATGAGCCATGAGGAAGTTTTACCTTAATAAAAATAATCAGCCTTCAGACTTTTGCTGAGCAAGTGCTTCAGCCTGRTGCCTTGCCAGAGACGGGCAGCCCAAACCTGCTGGCTTTAACCATCTTGTGATGGATGTCTACGATGTGGGCTAATATTGAAGCCTCAGCTCAGCTTCTTCTGAGCCCTGGCACATCCTACTGGCCACAGCGGCAGTTTAACACAAGTGTCTGCCCTGATGGGCTCATATGCAAACCCAGATGATTTCTTGTCTTTCCCTAAGACATCAAAACCACTGAACAATAGAGAAGACCTTTGAGAAAACCAGTCAAAAGATGAAAAATTAAATGTGGGGAGCACAACCATTAGGGTTTAAGGAGACATTAACACAGAAGTGTTGATAGAATAATCTTGCGTGAACAGGATGTCTGAAGYTCCAGTAGGCCAGATACCATGTAAAGCAGGGCTGACTTTGAAGTCCAATTTTATTAGAACAAATTTCTCAGGGTCATGTCCCATCAAACTCTTAATAGCTCCAAAGATAGAGGCTCCACAGTCTCGCTGGGCAATCTGTGCTAATGTTAGACCATCTCATCTTCATCGTAAGATCTTCTTCCCTAATATCCAAATAGTTTTTGCAAAGTGTTAACACTTGCATTATCCTTTCATTGTGTAACTCTGAGAAGAGAAAAAATGTCAAGGAAAACAGGAAAAAAAAATCAAAGTAATAATACATAACAATACACAAAAAATAAAATCATTCAGACAACTGCTTTACTGCCTGGAAACTTTCTATTSAAAGAGAAATGTCCCTGGGTGGCTGTTATTGCTGCACTGTTTAGAAACAGTGCAGACTATTTGCATTCACCTTGCTAAAAAGGGCATCAAAACTGCAAAGTGTGAGGTCAATTAAGAAATAACAGAGATTAGAACTGATCAGAGTAGGTGATGAACTTTTGTTTCCAAGAGTGACATTTCAGTTTGCAAGATCCTTCAGACCATCTGGTGAGACTGTAAGGAAGAGTTGTCCAGCAGGTGTTTAAGCATCAAAACCTGTCTAAGCACTGTGATGAATCCCGATGATTTTCCTGAGACACCGTTCTCTACCTTTGGGCAAGGGAGTGGTGAGGGTTGCTATTGTGAGGGTTGCTTTAAGGGTGAATTCAGCAAAGACTGCCCTCTTATTTTAACGTGGCTGGAGTCATACATGGTCCTTTGACAGCAGAAAGGTGCTACATCACAGACACAGAACCCCTTGGGGTGCCCTTTAGGAGCTTTTCCAAGTTTTGCTCAAGAAATGTTTGAAAATAAGACAACGGAGAATGCTACTTTGGGTAGAAACATACTTGTTATGAAAGTTTTGGAAAAGAATCATGCCCTGAGGTTTGCTGGKCATGCACAGGTCCCCAGATGGACTGTGGTCCACAGGAACGACAGATACACCTTACAGCATGTTACATGTAATTAATTTAGATTTTTATTTTCTCTCCTTCTAGCCTACATTTTTTAACATCTGCCTGTAACTGTTGTATGTGGTAATTTAGTGAGGGTCATAAACTTGCGCTTTCTAGCAGCCTGAATTTATAAACTGTCAGAGTTTACACATTGTTGGCTGAGAAATCTCTGGTTTTCCATAGATCTTTATTCTTTTGTTATATTCAAAGCAGTGAATTTGTTCATATTTTGAACAGGAGTAGGATTAATAAGTTGGCAAATACCTATAAAATAAAGATATGCTTGAAGGAGAGTCAGACTGGAAAGGAGTTTGTATTAGACAGTACCCTCAAGAAAAACGTTCATTTGTATTTCACTTCATTCTGTTTGTAGGTATTTTTTGGATGAATTATAATTGTCACTCTGTTAAAAGAGTTTCTCTTCCTAACAGATTCTGAGTCAAGTTGTTAATAGCAACTGTATGATGATGGCCAACTTCAGTAGAAATATGAAAGTCGGAAATTCAATGGAAAGAAAACATTTCTTCRGTTCCAGGATGTGGGCAAACGCTTATGGGTGAAATAGAGCTGAAGGGCAAGGAGGAATGTATATATTTTTTGGCCTGACCCTCCAATATATCCATTGATTTATGCCAGGAAGGCAGCAGAATATGTTCCCATGACTTTACAAGCCCGCATGGGAAAGGGAGAACATTTTCATTTAAATTAAAAGGATAGAATTAACCCTACTTGGAGAAGGTTTAGTGCTATTGCAATCAGGCAAATGAGAGTTGCATACATGTCTTTACAATTTGAGTTTGGATGCTGGGCTGGACACAGAAGCCGCACGTTTTAACATCAGTAGTGTCTGGTTTGAAACCAAGACACATCTGTGACCCTGCTCATCTCTCATGCACATCAGAATGTGTAACATTACCCTGACAGATGTAGGAAGAAATATATCCTAGAGTAATTTTCAAATTTTTCCACAAAGAAATTGAGTTGTTTTGAGAATGGATTGTTACCTAAATACAGAGCCCTTCAGAGACAGATGTCTTCAGAGGCCAACAACAGGCTAGGCAGCTGCTTCCTAGCTGAACCTCCACTGGCTGCAGGTGATGTGACACAGAAAGGGGAAAGACATACCTTTTGTTCTGGAAGGTACTTCTGGTGCTCCTGTTCTTCATGTCTCTGACTTCACAGCTTCACAGTGGCCACCTGAGTTGACTTTGGACKGGGAGACAGTCTATATTATGTCTGGGACAACTGGGCATATCCCAACAAAAATAGCTCTTACACATTATTAAAGTGTTTTACTRGAGGGCAGGGGATTTAAAAGAGGGAGAAGGGTTGGTTTCATCCAGAGAAATGCTCTTTTATAGTCTGCAGCCAGCTGGATGCTTGATGGGTTGCTTCAAATTGGAAAGGAGGGAGTAAAATAATTATCCTTCCTTAAAAATTAAGGGTCTTAACTTGATTTCACTTAACTTCCAGCCTAAATTGAGTGACTTATGATTTACAGCAAGGTGAGATCAGAATCAGGTCTGCCATCTTGAGAGTTTTTTTTGTAAGAGCTATTTTCATCTCTAGATGTCATGGACTTTTCTGGGTCCCATCTGTTCAGGGGTGTCTATGGCATTACTCCATAGACAGGGTATTTTTCTGGGCAAAGATTTAATTCCACTGATTATTCACCAGCCTTAGTGATAGTGAACTTACACAGTCTATTTGATTTCTCATTTTGGAGGAAATCGGCTAGAGCAGGCCTTYCATAGCCTTTAAAACAGCTTTTTAGTGCTCATGCTTGCTAAAAGACCCAGACTTTCAGCCCTGAGAAGCAGCTCGCTCTGTTGTAACATATTGCTGTAGATCTGGAAGTTTTCCTTATATTGCTGTCATGTCTGAGGTTTGATGTGGAAAGGACAGTTTGTGAGAAAAAAAGATACATTGATCATTAATTTTTTGCCTGTTACTGGGACTGATGACTTGTGTTTCAATTCCAGCAGCACTTCACTGATAGCTTTTTCCCAGTGACAGAAATTGTCCTTTGGAAGGTATGATTTGCCCAGGACAAAATCAGCTCAAGTAGTCATCCAGTAAAGAGCTTTCAGAAGCTTCCCTGGTCAGATTTATGTATCTCTTACATCTCTTTCCTTCATGTTGTGCGAAGGAAATGCAGTGCAGTAGGGCTGAACTGGGGAATGAAATGTCTGAGAGCTCTTTTGAGAAGACAGCAGAGATGCAGAGGTAGGGAGATTTGCATCACTGCTAGCAGAGGCCCTTTGGAAAACTTTTTTTTTTCCATTCATTGTTACACAACTTTTACAAAAACCAGTCAGACCAGACAACCCCCTTACAACAGTTATAGGTCAATGTATCTCATTTATAGCTGCCTCTGCTGTGGAGGTCACAGTAGCTGAAATACAGTTCCAGCCTGTGATGGTTAATGTACTTCCTGAAGTGTGGAACCACCCTGACAATTGTTAAAGCTTGGAAGTTTTGGTGAGCATTCTCACCCCTCTGGGGTCAGTCACCAGACCACTATGAGCTGATGAGTGTTGAAATTCTAGGTCCAGAGTTTCAAATGAGCAGCTGAGGGTTTAATTGGTTAAAAAGAAAACACAGTGTAGGTGTGTTTAGGTGTCCAAATCCCAGAATTTAGGTGTCCAAATCCCAGACAGGTCCTCAAAACTTGCACCCCATTTTTCATTATTAGAAGTGCTATTACTATGACTTCACTGGATTTTGCCCAGGGCATCCCAGAGTGATGCTGCTGCATTTGACCAGATCTGCCTTCCTGCCAGCTAGGTTGGGTGGTATGGTGCATGTGTCCCTGCTCAGTGCAGATGTCTTTCTGGGTGTTAAGAGGACCACAGTGTGGTGGGATATAGGGTTCATTTCCACCCACTGTGAAGGGCTCTGTGCACACAACTTCCATCTCTCAGTGCAGTGGCTCCATCTCTGGTGGTGCAGGAGGCCACAAACAAACGTCCTCCATGTCCCCTGATCAGGCTGTAGGATAATGAGAAGTAAAGTAAGTCTTAAAAACACCTTTCTCCTGCTCCCCACTCCTTCCCAAGCTCTACCTTCTCCTGCTCCAGTGTGGGGCCTCTCCCACAGGAGACAGCTCTCCACAAATTTCTCTGACCTGAGTCCATCCCACGAACAATAGTTCTGCATGAACTGCTCCCACACAGGTCACTCTCCAATGGGGTGCAGTCCTTCAGGCACAGTCTGCTCCAATATGAGCCCCCCACACAAGGTCACAAGTCCTACCAAGAAACCTGCTCCAGCATGGGCTCCTTTCTCCATGGGTCTGCAGGTCCCTGCCAGAACCCTGCTCCAGCATGGGCCTCCCAAGGGGTCACAGCMTCCTCYCAGGCATCCACCTGCTSCAGCGGATGTGGGTTTCCTCCACAGGCTGCAGGTGGATCTCTGCATCCCTGYGGTCCTCCATGGGCTGCYGTGGCAYAACTGCCTCACCACGGTCTGCACCAGGGGCTGCAGGGGAATCTCTGCTCTGGCTCCTGGAGCACCTCCTGCCTCTCCTTCTGCACTGACCTTGCTGTCTGCAGAGTTGCTCTCTCACATGTTCTCACTCCCCTCTCTGGAATAGAGGATAAAAACCCTCTTTTTTTTTCCTTCCCTTCTTAAACACAGTCTAACAGAGGCATCACTGTCCTTCCTGATGGGCTCAGCCTTGGCCAGAGGAGGGTCTGTCCTGGAACCAGCTGGCACTGGCTCTGCCAGACTTGAGGGAAGTTTCTGGCAGCTTCTCACAGAGGCCACTTCTGTAGCCCTCCTGCCACCCAAACCTGGCCACACAATACAAAGAAATGTTCTGCCACAGAGGGAGGGTGCTTCCGCTGCCAGCCTGGGGGCTTATATATCTCAGCTGGAAGTTCAGGACTCTGGGAGGCCTTAGTCCTTTGGCATTATATGATTGCTGATTAAAATATATGAACTATTTGAGGATGGGAAGCGCACATCCTGAATGTTTCTGTATTTGTTTTCTTCTCGTTAACCACTGGAAGTGTCTATGGGTGGGAGTCATCTCCTCTAACTGTGTATGTCTGAGCAGAACCGAGGTGGACGTAGATATTGCCTGGCACTGTGATGAGATTTGCCAGATGTGCTGGGTGCCATGCACCATTATGCCCATACACAGATCACAGTGAGTGAGGAGAAACAGGCCTTCCCTGTATTTCTGTTCTCTGCTTGTTACTGGATAACAGCCAGGTATGTTCACACAATTAATTCCAAGCTGATGCAGGAGGGAAACCTTGTTCAGACCAACAGCTATCTCATTTGCCAGTTAAAAAAGGAAAACCAGAAAACCTACTGCCATCTTGTGTCCCATTGGTGTTTACCAGTTGGGAGCGGAAGACAATGAGAGATGGTGTTCAATATTTAATATTCAATATGTAGATACACAGTATGATTATATTTTACCAAAACCTGTAATTTTAATAAATAGGCTCATCAGAGTAACTGGAGACCCTAAGGATGATCCTCATGGATGCAGAGAGCAACAGGGAGCCAGCTCTGGCCTTTGCCCCGCGGAAAACCTTTGTGCCTCCATGGTTGCGTGGAAAACCATGACCACATTGCTTTGCAAGCACCCTGTTTCGCAAGGATTTTGCAGACTACTCCCAACTGTGGTGTTGATCCCAGTCATCTATGGGCTGAAGATTGAGTGACAGCAGAGCAAAGGGCTTTTCTTTCTTTTCCTGAAAGCAACAGTTCAAAAGTTGATCTGAATGAAATTTTGGGTTTTCTTTTTTTCTTGTTGAAAATGCACTTTTAAGACATTAAAATTTTCTGAGAGGGAAAGGAGAAAATCAATCAAAACCTTTTGACTTAATATTTAAAAACGAGTAATTATTTCATTTGTTTTGAGATTTCTATTTTTAGAGGCTGATCTAGCCTTAATTGAAAAATAATAAAGTATTTCCTCTTCCCCTCTCCACTCCCAGGAAAACAAAAGGCTTTGTATTTACTTTTGTCTGAAATAAATATTTGTTAGATTGAAGGCTTTAAGTGCTTTGCTTTGGGTGGGGACACTGACAATTACTTGGTTTTGGTCAACCTCAAACAAGTTTTGGCTAGTGAGATAAAAAACCCTCTAATTATTTGCTTAGTTCTTGTAATGAGTTTGAGTCCTGATGCTGCAAGCATGCAAAAAAAAAAAATTGTTCTGTGTAGTGTTTCTGTCGGCCATGAATGTCTTCAGTGGTGACTTAGCCAAACCCCTCTCTCCTACAAAGGAGCAGCATTTGTTGAACAGTTGTGGGAAATCAGAGAGAGCTGTAGGCAGTAATACAAAGCCCATCCTTCCTCTGAGCCTTTTGAGGTTTACAGCCTGAGGCAGCTTCAAGGGATCCTCTGCTGGCAATTAGAGGGACAGACAATACCCACTGAGACCAGACCCAGCCTGACAACCAAGCAAACCCTGGGTGGTGATGGAGCAGGTGAGCTGCTCTGCTCCAGGCTGATGCAAGGCAATTTGGGTGCAGTGGTTAATCTGCCTTTTCGGAGCTGATATAGAAGCAATTTTATGGAGCTTTCTGGCAAAGGCTATACAATGGGTTCTTGTGCTCCTTTTAATTCATGATTCTGGCTACGGCAGATGATGTCACATTTGGAGATTGGAGAAGTATGGGCCATATTATGTTTTGGAAAGATGTGTAAGTGGTCTTGCTTTGACTCAAAAACTTGGCTCATCACAGACAAATTGGGTACTCACATGCATTTCCTATGGCTTCAAGATGTACAATGWCAGGAAACAAGCATAATGTGTATGAAAAACAACAAATGAAAGCTGAAAAAAATACAGGATACCCGGTTTGCTAACACTAAACTACAACTATAGTGTGGTATCGGAGACAGTTGAGTTATCACTGCAGAATTACAGCACAGAATGCCTGAGGATTGTCATGCTATACATATGTTCACATCAATATTTAGGGCTGAGACAGTACAAACATGTTGCAGAACTGCACAGTTGGGAGAGAGGGGAATATTGATCACTGCATTTTGATTTGAAATACTTGCAACCCGAAACATGACAACTTCCAATCTGATACAGCCTGGCACTGCTCCTCTGCTTTAGGATGGAGGTTCAGCCTTGTCTGTCAAATGCCAGCCGGGTCATTAGGAATGGCTGCCCCCAGAGTGCCAGGATTTCACGCTCAGTGCCCTGCTCACCTGACGCCTGCCCACGGGACATGCTGGATGATGCGCTCACCCCCTCAGCTGCCTGCCATCCATCTGCAGCCCCTGTCTCCATCTGCTTCACAAGTCAGTCCCTGCCTGCCTGTGACCTCTTTACAGCACACTAGCAAAATTTAAGGCAGGTGAGGACCTTGTCTTAACTATTTATGACTTAAGTGGGAGAAAGATGTGAAAATTTTCTTTYTTTGAATGTCAGTTGTCCCAAATGACTACAGATGTGTAAATAGATGTATGCCACTTCCTCAAGAGTCTGTTTTCTTCTACAAATTTGACTTTCTTGTTGCAGAGCAGTCATTGTCTTCTCTGTGCCTTTGGAAAAAGTTAGATTTCCAGTTTCTAGGGAAATTATAAATTTTGGAAACATATATCACAGTGTTTTGAAAAAGATAAAAAAATCTGCTTTTTCCGCAGGTGATTTTCTGTAATCCATTAGTCCTGCACTTTATTGAGTAACCTAGTACTTAAAGCCAACATGCAGTTATTTTGAAACATTGYAATTAAATGGGGATCTTAAGTCCTTAAAAGTCACAGGTGAAGTACTGTGTTCTCCTTCTCTGGCTAAAATKATTAGAAATAAATATTGAAATATTGAAAAAGCTCTATTCTAAGGTATCATCTAATTTCTCCCATGAAGAAATTTCTTTTTTTTCTTACTAATTCCGGGCATGTCACAGTATGAGGTGTACTTCTTTAACCCTTTGTTGGCCTGTGCTAATGTAACTTTTATGGGCTTCTTTGAAGAACTGTGTCTCACTAAGATACCAGCACTTAAATTTGAAACATATCTTTTATAAGAAATATGTGGGACAGGGAGTTGCTCAGCACCATTTACCTGCTATGCCATTTAGTAGTCAAATGGTTAAACTTACTCAAAGGAGCTGGCAGGTTTCATGTGGCACATTCACTGGAAATACATTTATTTTTACAGTGGAATCAAGCCCACCTGCAATATCTTAAGAGAATCTGTTTGTGAAAACCTGGATTCATAGTGGAGAAAAATAAAACAAGAATGATAGTATGAATTGGGCTCCTAAATTTTGTTTACAACACAAGGTCTTTAAAYCAGATAAATACCTCATCTTAAAATAAAAACAAATTTTCAAACTGTCACAGGCTTATCAAGAAAGTCAATAAAACATTTATTGCAAATTAGAATGCGATAGAAATCAAATGGGCATTTTTTTTTGAAGCTCCATGTTTGACTCAATCCTTATCTAGAGCTCCTGGGGGAGAAACTCAGAGGTGACAATCAGCCTGAGAGTAACACACCCAGCAAAAAGGTACCCACTTCGTCCTGCCTTGGCCCCTGCCGCACTGTCACTTCCCACACAGATTTTGGCATAGGAAAACAAGCTGCTGAGCATCCCTGAGGCACAGGAATCGTGAGGGGACAGGGCAGGGTGCTGCTTTCTACTCCAGTCCTCACAAGATTGTCCTCTCTATCCAGTGATGGAAAGACCTCTTCAAAACTAAGAAAATGAGCAAATACTGGTACAGGATCAGCAAAACCTACGTCTGTCACTCAGCTGTGACCCTCCAGCCCACGGTGTCCTGTTGCACAGTGCCGCCAAGCCCTGTGGCACCATGGTCTCTATTCACATTCCCTCTGTGGCATGAACAGACTTGGACAGTCACTCCTTACAAACTCCCTGTCTCCATTAATTTTGCCTGAGTGTTTTCTGCAGCCACAGGTTACCTTGCTCAGCTTTATGGCCAATGCCTAAGCCAATTTTGAAAGACCAAAATCCCGCTGCCTGGAAGGGGCCATGTTGTTTTACCCGGTCCTGATAGTCAAGTATGGTCCTCCTTCTTGGTTCAAGGAGCTAAGTGTCACCCTTAATCATGGCAGACATTAATTTAATAGGAACGATGTTTAATCATCTCAGGGTCTTCCTCCCACGCTGGGGGACTGTTAGGCAGCAGGCTCATGTGATTTCCCACTCCTCGAGTGTGCTTGCAGYAAAAGTTCTCTTGTGGGTGCACCCCAGTATGCCCTGACAAATTTCATCTTCTCTCAGCTTCACTGAGATAATAAAGGGCAAACAAATGAAGCAAGCTATCACTTGGACATGATACTCATCAGAGACCCCTGATTCCCTTCTATTTGTCTTATCAGAGAAGAAAAGGCTGTGGACAATCTCATGTGAGAACAAGGGAAAGGGTGAGGAGTGCCGGACTTTGTCTGCTGATGCAGTGCTCTTACAGGAACCCCAGGGTTTTCAAATGAGAAAGTGCTTAGAGGCAGTTTATGTAGCCAAAAATGAGGTGGTAAATGGTTGTTCTGGGGCCAATATGGGGGCAAGCTGGCGTACCTATTTATAGGGCTGCAGTCGTGTCAGGCTATTTGATACATCTGTGGTTCTGTGTGGGAAAGCCCGCAACAGGTTTGGGTGAAAATGTGAAGCTCTTAAGAATTTTAATATGATTTGTATTGCCATTTCATTTTTAATAAAACTTTGAATAAAGTTGTGATTAAATGACCATCATGAGTGGAAGATTCCACTTTAACATAAAACGTGAGAGTTCCCAGAATGAGCTAAGATAGGTTTTATAACCTRTTCTTTCTCAAATTCATTGGATAATGGATTCTATCAAAATGGAAAAAATGAAGGCACAGATTAAAAAAAAAAAAAATCTGCTGTGTAGTCAGTAGTTCCACATTTCAGAAGAAACTGCTGAGCTTCTGGCATCCTTAAATAATACCCTTTTCACATGATAGTTACACTGCTCCAAAGACAGTATAATAAACCATGCCAAAAATTCTTCTATTTCGTTTGCATGAAATTGAACTGACAGATATACCTGTCTATGTTATGTCCAAGAAAACGTCTTGTTAGAAACGTGTGAAAATATATTATATGACAGATGCTGAAAATGTTTCAGATACAGCAATAAATTGATTGTGGTTCCTGGACCAGATGTGAACTCTGTTTAAAATTCATCATGCTGGTCTCTATTCTAGCTCTGCACTTAAATAAATGCAGAGAAGTGGCTTTGCTTTTCAATGAAACCCATTATAAGAAGAGAAGAGCTTCTTTCCATCTCATAAAGAATAGACCTGACAGTAAGGCTTGCATCCACAGAACAAGTATTAAAAGCACAAACTGAACTAAGAAAAAGCTGTGCCAGTTCTCAGTTTTTGCTTTGTTAATGTGCATGAAAATACTTGGCAAGTCAAAGGCACTGCAACCAAGAAGGCTGAGATGTGCATTATTTTCATTTTAGAGGGAGATTCACAGCCATAAAACAACCAAGGAGGAAAAAAAAAACTGTGATGGTGTTAAAGGGGAATGAGTCAGTTGTAAAGGTGCTACAGACACTACTGGGTGCTGAGAATAAGCCTATGTTTCCACAGCCCTTTATTTTGAAGCCCTGTAAGGGAGCAGGACGAGAGCTAGACTTGGGGTTTTTTTTGACAGATAGGTTGGGAACTGCACAACCCCAGATGGGCAATCCAGCCTGCTGAAGTCTGGTTCTTAGGCTGCCCCCTCAATCTGCAGGCACCTCTGAAAGGCAGCCCAGAAAGACCAAGGTGCTGAGGCTGGAAAAAGGGAGGAGGAAACAGGGGGCAAATGGGTGTTTGTGAGGACTTCCAGCCACCTCCTGGATCTGGCACTTGGCTGTGAGCAGCGTGTTTGACACCTCAGGATCTAGCTCCACGCCTCTGAATTATTTTCTGTTATGGAGATAGCAAGCAGCTTTTTCTCCRTATCTGAGGGATTTGAGTTTGCCCCTCCCTTTCTGTTAGTGCCCTGGCCTGAGAAGGAGAAAGGAGAGCCTCTTTGCATGTCCTTGGTAAGGGACAGATGCTTTTGCCCATGTYCTCCTTGGTCTGTGATATTATTTTACTCTGCAGCACAAACTTGTAGTCTATCATGAGAGCTGTGTATCTTTGCAGTGACGTGTTGTGAACATAACGTAGGTTTTACAGCTACTCCTCTAGATCTGCTAATTACACTCAACGCTGGGTGATTTTTTCATTTATTTAGAAATACTATCTCCACCTCTCTTTCTAAAGGGAAAACAATTCATTTATTCTCAGTCCCCAAAAGAACATCCATAAGGAGGGAAGTTATRACATCTGTGGGTACCTCTCAATGTGTCTCTCCTATGTTTTAAAAAATGTTTGAGGCTGTCATTTGAAATACTATTAAAGATGCATGAAGTCCTCTCTGATGTCAGATAAAGGCTTTCTCACAGTGAAGCAGTTCTCCGTATGTGCTGCATCTACCACTCACTAGCACAATACAGAGTATTAGAGAAATATTTAGGCTTGTCAAGCACTATCAGTAGTGACAATATATGATTTTTACTATTGTCTCCCTTCTTTCACCTTCAGAGGTTTACATGGAAATTATGTAGAATCAGAAATTCTACATTATGTAGAATCAGAAATTCTAATCCCAAATTATGTAGAACCTCATATTCCAAAAGCCCTCTTGTTGTTACAGGCTGAGTTAGAACTCTAATTTATGCAGAAATTTCTTTCTTGATACACATCAGAGTAGATGTACAGATACTGCTCTATTTAACCAYGACCACCTTCTTGTCTGGCTTGTCTGTCCACAAACACTCCTAAGGCTGGACTGCCTCTTTGTTGAACATGTGCACTGCACTCAAACCCAGCAAAAAACCTGGGCTGCCATGGATGTGTTCTTTCTGTAACTTGTAATCACACTGCAAGCCAGAAACCCTGATTCAATTACAGTTGTTATGTAGGTTAGACTGCAGGGTTTTCTGACTTTTCTGCCTAAGTACACTGTTAACACTGTCAGCTTAACTTTGTTGAATGTCACAAATCTTGTCACAGGCCTATAACATTTGAGGACTGAAAACGTTTGTTAAATACATTTATTTATATGTAAGCATGAATACACATATATAAATATAAATTATATATAATTCATATAATAAATATATATATTACATAAAATAAATATAAGGTGAATGTATATATTCAACCTAAAACCATAAAAAGTTACAGGCTGAAAATATTAGTTAAAATGAAAGCTTTTTCTGTTCTTATTTTCGAGTTGGGGTATGGGAATCTTAAAAGCTAATGTGCCCTGTCTTCTCTCAGATTTCTTTTAAAAAAAAATTTCAACAGAGCAGCAAACAAATAAACAAAAGCTAAATAGGATTTTCTYGGAAGTTCACAAAAGCCAGGAGCTGGGTCTTCAGGAATAGCAGTACATACTGCAAAACGAATGTTASAATCATGTTATTTGGCAAGATTCCTAGTTACAAAAAGATAGCCATAATCCCATCCACAAAAACCACCGCTGCCCAGAATAGGATTCAAGTCATGTTTGATCAAATGTGAGGCCAAGAAGCCTGTACATCTTCTGATTTAACAAAACAAATGCTTTCAAAATTAAGGCTGAAACTCTGCCCCTAAACAGCCCTTTACATCTCCTGCTTCATTCAAACAGTCCTGATAAGGATTAGTTGAAATGGAAGTGCTGACACAAGCTTAGCTGTGGTGATGCTGTAAGATATTGTTATGTTAATATAAACATTACACTCTAAGAAAATATACTGAGTCAGTGATACATATTTTTCTTTTTGAACAAAATCGCCATAGGAACGAAGGTCATATGTCACATGGATGCCAATATTTGTAAACGCTTGTTTACAAATGTTGGCTGTTCCCAGTGACAGACATTTTACCACATTTTAGTAAAAATAGGCCCTTATTGAAAAATAACCACCTTCTTATTGGTGGGCCCTCTTTGGTTTGGCAAAGGCTGCTGTTCTTCTGCCTTTTCTTTGCAAACACTGCTCATTTTCCCYTGGATGAGATAATGATAGCTATCTGCAACGCAGATGGGCACAAAGTGCTCAGAGGGACAGGGAATCCCCTGGAGCCCAGGMTGTTTTTGTAACTTAGGAAAGCAATTTCTGTGCCTTTACTGGCGTAAATATTAAGTGTTTCTGGTTGATGCCCAGGGCATGGGGATGTTGAACACTGAACATAGCACTATGACACCTTTTCTGAAGGGAAATCCGCCTGTTTCTCTGCCTGTTATTGATGCTGAGTAATTCCCTCACAGCATATGTTGAAGTCTTGTTTTGCACTTAATGCTGCCCTTCCCTACACTGGTGCCTTCAAAAGGGTGCTTTGCTCTTAGAAAGGTATTTTTCTTCCATTTATATTTCTCCTTTGGAGACTAGTGCAAGGTTTTACACAATCCCAGCATCATACACAGCAACCCCAAAAGGCTATTTCTGATTAGATGCTTTTCTGATTAAAGGCTATTTCTGCTTAGTATCCTGTGGAACTAGACTACAGCAAGGCTTAAATTTTCACAGTCTTTGCAGGTTGCAGCCAGCCTTATACCAAACACAATCATCAGATTTCAGATGTGTGGAGCAGTGGGCCAAAGCCTGGGGCTTTGGGATGGACTGTCTCCCTCCAGCTGAAGTTTTTAAAAAAGCAAGATGAAACAAGACACTCTTTTCATGTGATTGCAGTCATCTTGAGTGAATCATGAATCCATGTGCTTGAAACCGTGTGTGCAAGGGGGCACTCCTGAAACTCATGGTAATGTCTGAACACCCACCTGCAATCACAAGGTAAATAGAGCATGCATGGAATGTATGAGCCAGCCAGGTATTGCCTACAGCAGTGTCTGAGTGGCTCCAAGTCCACATTGCCAACCCCAATGAGTTTATTCCCCATGGTGTACCCTGGAAAGAGAATCTTTGGTCTATCCTAGGGACCAGCTGGTTTCGACTGGTGGGTTGTGGCCAGAAAGCCATGAGGACGGTTTCTGAGACACTCTTGCAAAGTGAATGGGGGAAGGGCGAACTGGGAAAAATAAGTGAATTTCGATTAYTCATATCCTGGATTCCGTAAAAGCTGGGCAATGGGATAGGGAAGGTATAGGACCTGCCTGGCCTTTTGTTCCCTCTGCATTTCATTCCAATAACAGAAAATGAAATTGTGAGATGTGAAACAGAAGTAAAGGACACTTTTCAGTTCCCCCTCCAACCCTTCGTGCCTCGGAAAAATGATTAAGGTTGATCCAAGCTGACATTTTGAAAACCTTCCTCTGGTTCGGCAGCCAAGCCTGAATGTTGGCCACTTGCACCGCCCTTGCTCCGTGAGTGAGAATGCTTCCTGGGGACTGGCTGACGGCAGCCCCTACGAGCCCTGCCAAGAAAACCAGCGGTAGGTCTCTCTAGAACAGATTGAATTCTTGACCTCTCAATATGCTATTTCTAACCATGTTGGTGTCCTCTCTTCAGCAGCTCAATTCAAACAAAGGCAGGCCTGGGTTTCCATGGAAAGGGCAAGTTGCCGATATTTGTTTACGTGCAGGTAATGGGACACAAGATTCCAGTTCACGGCTGCTTTTATAGTTTTAGAAGTTGCCTGAAGCATTGCAGGAGAAGTTTCTTCCAGCTCATTCCATCACCTGAGATGTGCCACCACACAGTTGTGTGAAACCTGCCAGGGGCAAGCTTGGTCTCGTCACCAGGACTTCCCAGTCCCATCCAGCTGGCGTTGGGCAAGGTGACTAACTCTGATTCTTGTGGCTCCCTCTTCCTCTCCTCAGGGGCATGGAGAACAGGACAGTCTGTCAGATGGCACCATATTCTGTTTGCTTTCATTAATATTTCTTCGGGTTTGTAATAACAAAAAAAAAAGCTGAAAAAGTGGGCTGTCTTACAGAGTACTTGCTTGTAATGAGATTTATCCAGCCCCTTAGTTTTTTGGTGAGTCTGTTGCACATTTTAGGATCTGCCTATAGGAAACCTCTGTGCCCAGACAGGCTTTTGACCTATCGTGGGTAGTTTTAATATGTCAGGAGTACACTTGTCAGACACCTTTCTTACTACACCTCAGTGTGGACTTTAAATGACTCAGTCTGTGGCCACTGGGTGCCTTGGAAAGAAAACCTGAGACTGTTAATTTCCATCTTTTGTGAGGGTAAGGCTGAAGTTGAAGAATGGGTTTAATATGGTTCGATAACGAGTACTATTGAGGAAGATTTTACTCTGTGTTTTGAAGTTTTGTTGGGGCTGACAGCTTCATGTCTGTGTGTTGATTTGCTGAGGTCCTGCTACAAAATGACGAAGGAACGAGTATCCTGTGCCAAAACACTGTTAGCCAGGATGTCCTGGGTAAACAGAGATTTTTAGAAAGTGTTATTTATAAAAGCTGGCAAATGAAACCATTGCATCAGTGAAGAATTCAACAACGCTGTTAAATTACCAGAGTGAATTGACTAGTTGTGCATGWGGGCATATCTTCAACTAAATGATACTAGGCGGGGCTGCAAACTCTCCAAAGTACTGTTATTTTCAAGCTAAACCTCAGATAACCTCCAGCCCTTTAAAAATATCTGTTGCTGAAAATAAGTCCTCAGATAACCTTCATCCTTGGATAACCCACATAAAATYAAAGATGAGGAACTAATAGGAGAAAGTGGGCTTGGAAATAAACTTCTTCTCATATTGCCTACACATGTGAGCAACACACTGCTGCTGACTAGTGGCTATTTTTACACGTAGCCCCTGTATGGTGAGCAAGGGATTCTTCTCTTCACTCTGCAGCAAGKTCACTGTCTGCTCGTTCAGCCAGGGGTGGCCTTGTTTGTCTGTTTATCAGTAGAGTTGTGCATACTGCTGCCACTCACRTTCTTACTGTTGATTTCATTATCTAGAGCTCCACATACTTGCCTGGGCAGGACACAAACCATCCTTGAGCAGACCTAGGGAAGATGTGAAGATGGGTGGAATGGGTGTCGGAAAAGTGCCCTCAGATAGTCTGAGCTCTTCTGAAAGGATGTCTGCCAGAACTATAGGGAACAGTGGCTTCTCCTAGGTGRCCTGAGCGCTGAGCCTTCAGTTGTGGCAAGACTTCAGAGCAAGGTAAGGAAGAAACTAACCAGTTAGGAACACATGGCCAGATGTACACTGGGGAAAAAAATCCAACCCTTCCGGGTTCCTGCAGGTGAGCTGCTGAAGCCCTAACCCATCCACTTTGATTACAGTCATGAGATAGTTTGATAGCCCTTGATGAGTGAATACAGTGTTCCCCAGGGTGGGAAGTCTCCTGTCACTCGATGAACAGGGTTAGAGAGGATCTATGCGGTTTGTGGACCTTCCTGGATGTGCATGATTTTTTCTGCAAAAAGGAGATCATGCACAGCACTTGGCAAATAGTTCAGCTAAGTGCAGGGGCACAGAGATTTGATAAAGMAGTTTGCTGCCCCAAATAATTCCTCTGGGTGGGATTTGGCAGCTCTAATGGAGGCTGAGAGTAAGGTTATAATCCATTCATCTGACAATAGAAACCTGAGCCAAAGCTAACACAGAGTTTTATGCTCATTTACAGACCTCAGCAGACTAAAGGGTTCATAAAGGAGTTCACTGATACCTTGTTGACAATGGTGATGAAATACTCTGACTTGTCATCCTGGGAGATTTCAACACACACATCGACAAGACTGCAGATATGAAGTCTCACAAACTCACCTCCTGGCTTTCCTCCCAAACACTCTCCGGGTACTTCTACATTGACATTTACAGTCAGGCCTCAAGGGATCCCTGTTACAGTCTCTGAGTGGCATGTGTCACCCYGACAGGAAATTTCAGTGAGCTGCATGCAGGGTTTACTGAAGTACCCAGCTTGCAGGCAGGACCAGGAAGAGGTCAGAAGCCAGGATCACAGGATGTGGTTGTGCTGAATTCCTCTGCCCAATGCCTGCAAACATGCTGAGGATGGGGTGACAGGATGAGGGAGGGGGTGAAAGATGGAGCTGAGCAGGAGATTTCCTGGCTTTTGCTGTATTTGGGGATTACAGTGTGGGTGTTTTGTATAAACTTAATGATAACCTTGAGGTCACTTCTCGCTATCAGCATTGATCATCTTTTCTCATTTAATCCATGTGCTCTTTGATTTGCTCTGCACTAAACATGAACAGTGTGGAACAACCTCAAGGGCTGTCTTGAGCCTGGGGTAAGCCAGACATTTGACTCCCACAAGCAGGCTAGAGCAGACTAGATCACACTGAGTTGGCAGAGGAGGGACCAAGCTGGGTGCAGGGGGTGRTAGGATGAAGGGATCTCAGGGCATGTGAGTACTGGTGGGACTCAATCTAGCTCTGATTTAGCTTTTATTGAGGATTAGGGAAGTTCTTTCTGCCCTGCATGAGTCCCCTAAGGTCCTTACCCTGTCCCCAAAAGCATCTCATTCCCTCCACCCTCGCAGGGTGTCTCAGGGCTGCTGCCCTGTTGGGTTGGAGAGAAGGAGGGAGTAGGAAGCCAGGGGCAGGAACCAGGATGGCAACACTGGAAAAACACCACCTGTCTTCATGTATCTGGTTCTGGTTCTTGGTGATGTGCCATGAGAGGCCAAGAAGACTTCCTAAGCTGCAACAATTAAGTGGCAAACAGCTCTGTATCCTCAGCAGGGATACCTCAGCCAAAGTAGCCACAGGGAGCAGTCTGATGACTCAAGGGATTCACTAAAGCCCAAACTGGGTGTCAAACCAAGCGTGGGTGAGGAGCAGTGGAGGTTTGTTAACTTTTAAAATGCATTTTCTTTGTTTTCAAATGACTTGCAACCTTTGGGAGATGTTTCTTGGCAAGAAAACCAATTTTTGCTCCTGCCCACACAAGCTCTGATAGACAAATGTGAGTTTAAATCAAAACACTCAGCTATAGACTTTATTTTTTTCCCTCTCTCTCCAAATTTGACCATGAAATAGTGGGAAATAGTTTCTTGCCCTAAATTTGGCTTTTCCTCTGCCTGTTTAGGTTTCCTAATGAACAGCCACAGCTCCTCTATGCTACCCTGCTACTGTAGGAAAAACCACACAGGACCAAGCCTAGTTGCTGAAATAGTGATGAGGAAAATGTCCCTTTGCTCTCTGTTGACAGAGGTATCTTCTGGCTACTCAGTTAGGCCTTTGACATGATCATCAGAACAARGCTGTTAATGTAAATGGAGACATGTATTTTTTAAATTACTTGCTAGAAAYCTTTCAGTCATCATTCCCAAATTTAGTAAATCTTGTCTCACAGGTGCAGTAACCAGGAACTTTTTTTAGTGTTTTTGTTTTCATCCAAGCATAACAGAGCTTGACTCTGGATCACATACCTTCTGTTACTGAAATCTGAGTAATGCATTAAGTAATGGACGAATCTGTCTGGATTGACTAATGTGGTTACAGGATTTTATACTGATTTGAGATGCATGAATCAGGGATGAGAAGAGCCAGTTTTAATAAAGTGCAGATACCCCTTTGGGACCTCTGGGGGAAAAAAATGTTTGGGCATGCACACTACCCACCTGTATGTACCACCCACCCACCACCCTGCCTTTTTT